>NC_061508.1:48102354-48206037 GCF_022539505.1 Lolium rigidum
TGGACTTTTTAGGCATAGATGCATCGTTGGATAGCGGTCTATGTACTTTGTCGTAATGCCACTGATTAAATCTCATAGTAGTCATCGTGATATGTATGTGCATTGTTATGCCCTCTCTATTTGTCAATTGCCCAAGCTGTAATTTGTTCACCCAACATGCTATTTCTTATCGGAGAGACACCACTAGTGAGCTTGTGGACCCCGGTCCATTCTTTAAATCTGAAATACAATCTACTTGCAAACCTTGTTCTTTACTTGTTCTTCGCAAACAAACATCATCTTCCACACTATACATTTAATCCTTTGTTTACGACAAGCCGGTGAGATTGACAACCTCACCGTTACGTTGGGGCAAAGTACCTTTGATTGTGTTGTGCGGGTTCCACGTTGGCGCCGGAATCCACGGTGTTGCGCCGCACTACACTCCGCCACCAACAACCTTCACGTGTTCCTTGACTCCTACTGGTTCGATAACCTTGGTTTCTTACCGAGGGAAAACTTGCTGATGTACGCATCACACCTTCCTCTTGGGGTTCCCAACGGACGTGTGTCTTGCACGCCATCATGGAGTGGTGTTCATCTACCACGTTGACGTCGATGATTCTCGGCGGCGTGGAGCTGTAGGGTATCGAAGACGGGTGCGGACTGCTAGACGCGTGCAAGATGGTGGAGCTGTCTGGCCTCATGGTGACATTGATGGCAGGTCTGGCAAGGTTAATGCGGTGATCTCTCTTGAAGATGGGTGCGAGGAAGACGGCGGTAGCGATTTCTGTGGCTTGTGTGTTGGCGTGCGCTGAGAGTCTGCTTGACTGGATGTGCTTCTCACCTGCTATTGGGCGGCTTGGGAAGGCATTTGGTTTTTTTGGGTGATGTGAGTTGGTGTTTTGTCATCCCCTTCATCCCTCTGTTGGTTTAGCGAGGTGGCTTCGAGTTTGATCTTTTGTATTGCTCTTGTAAGGTGTTGTGAATAATCTAATAAAAAAGCGTGTGCATCCCATGGATGCAGAAGCTAGGGTGATGTTTCCCCCATTTCGAAAAAATCACCCTACTAATCACATACGTATGACACGATGTTTTCAGCACCGAGTATGTCTCCACCTTTCCTTGAGCTCCTCACTTCTTCTACAATGCATGTCCACCCCGAGCTCTGACTCTTTCCAAGTGGCACCCACTCACGATTCCCGCTCTTCCCTGACGCCCCCACCCGAGCACACACCTCTATCTTCCTCTGCCTATCCTTCCCTAGTGCTTCCACTTCCTCCTCCCAAGAATCATGAAAGGAGCTCGAGTTCCTTTGCCACCAACCGCTGAAGTCTTAGGGACAATTGGAAATGGGTTCGAGGTCACGATATCCTTCTCTGACAAGGCTTTGGTGAGCCAAGTTTTTTACAGTCGAGCTTGAATTGGCGAAGTTCAGGGCCATAGGCCAATGAATTTGGATTTTTATGTTGCGTAAGCTGTTTTGATATGTTACATGTGCGTAAATAATCTATTGTGTACACACAAGAATCAAGCTGCAATTGTTCCATATGGTTGCAAGGGGTCCTTTTTGTTGTAAATCTGTTTCTACATAATTGATTATGCAATATTTCAATGCTGCTTACGATGTTTTTACAATGCATATGACGTGGCCTTGTTTTCGGCGAGTTGTTGAAATCAATGGAGATTTTTATTTCATGCCTTGAACTATTCTAACAATGGGAAGTTCTTAAATTGTTACAATGTTGTATATGGGTTACATCAAATGTTACATGTGGATTTCTATGTTACAATCGGATCCAGATTTTGTACTCCCTCCATGTAAGAGTAATGTACATAGTGTTGGTCAAAGGCAAAGTTTGTAAAGTTTAATTAGGTATATAATATGTAAACAGTACGCAAAGTTTGATCTCGACAAGAGCTAATACGCACTACATTTTGGCATCTACGAAGTATTTAAGTGATATGGGACGGCGGGCAACAGACTAGTAGCTCCAACGCCAGCACGCACCATTTGAAACTGGGCGAAAATATAGCTCGAAGGCATGGGAATTGCATATCCTCCTTTGTAGTATATGTGGGCAGCGCTTGACAAGAATTTCCTTTCTCTCTAAATGTTCTACTTATTGGATCTGTAAGTAGTCTTAGGGCCGCGCAGCCAGGTCCCGAAACAACGCACGTTCTTGGCCCAGTGGAGCCTGGCCCGTTGGAAACGGTGCAAAAGACGTAGTTCCCACTTCGTTTGGTATCCTGAGCTGAAATTTCTGGGCTGGAAAGAGATTTTGGGCTGACTGTTTGCTTGTGGCTGCGTCGTGCATACATGTGAGGCTGTCATGTGAGGGCTCAACAATCTGGACTGACACGCGTTTTTGTTTGCAACGGGCCTGGCTCCGGAGAAACGGCCGATTCGCTGTGGAGCCTGGCCTGGGCCCTTTTTGACTACTTTAAGGTCCGTGTCGTGCAGGCAATTTTGGGCCCTGTTGTTTGGTTGCCCACGAAAAAAAAAGAATCTTTCTCAGCTCATGCAGTCTACCAACTTCCATGCAGGCTATTAAACGCGCCCTTACATGCACGACTAGGTGTGTAGTTAATGGACTTTAGGTGCCACAGTTTGGCGATAGTTGTTAGGGATATATCCAAGCAGAACGGTTGGTGGTCTGGTAATAGATCTTTGATGCATATGTGCTACATGTTTTTTTTTCGAAACAGGGAGATGGACCCGGCCTCTGCATCAATCGATGCACATATCCTTCTTTATTATCCAAAAGTAGCATAGTAGTTTTACAACTCATTGATCACACAATGTGTAAACGTAGACTAGCCAACGGAATAAAGAAGAAACACAATTATGCATCTTGAAGTCGTTTAGTAGGTCGCCAACCAGCATGGCAGTATATAGCGTTGGTTAAGCTTTGTATCCATTATGTGCACTTTGTAAGATTCAAAATAATGGTTTCACAATAAATATGACAGTGTAAGTGTGCATCGATGGATGCAGATGCCGAGATATCATATATTTTCTCGGAAGAAATATGTGCAACATCTGCCGAAATGTGAGCCTTACATATCTTCTTCAGTCCTCACACCCCTCCAAATTTCTTCGAGTGAGATAATGGCGCTACAGGTACAAGCAAAGATGTGAGGAAGAAGCACGCTACTGTAGCTTTTGATGTTTGCTTAGCGCTTAATCAACAGCATTCCCTTGAGCTGCCAAAGCTTCAGATCTGCTTAAAGCAGCGCTCAGAAAGCAAAACGCGATGCGTCGTGCCGTGCGCCCCTTTTGCCAGCATTTTGTTTACGTGATCTGATCCGTCTGATCCGAACTTTATATATGCTGCAAGCTCTAGAGATAGATCATAGATCTCCTTCACGAGCTCAGTAACAATTCTGTTTAAACCACTAGCTTGCAATTTAAAAAAAATCGTGTAAATGACCGTAGGACCGTCGGTCGGTTTTACTAACCTTTGGTGCAGACCTCTTTGCAGTGGTCGACAGAAAGAGTGACATGATTTCGTGTTTGCCTTGGTGGATATTGGAGTTGAGATCACGGCACAATCAATTAAGTATAATTAGCAATTGTGATGCCGTTTGGTCAGAGCATCAGGTGCGCCGTCACTGGCAACCACCGGGAGGCAGTGCTACAGCCCAGGGTACTTGATAGCATTGCCACTGTCGCGGCTGTTATGGCTCTCGGATGGTAGGACGTACTCCACTGATTTATGGCTTGGCTTGTGTGGTACTACATTAGCTGCAGCTGCATTGGCCATGGCATCCATAATTCGTTTCATGTGTTGTTGTAGCCGTGGGGTTTGAAAAATTCAGTCTAGGACAGGCAACCAGCGTCTCCAAGGACAATAATGCAGGCTTCACATTCTGAACCCTCGGCATGTGCATCAGTTCATGCACCATTGCCTCATCTAAGCTGATGATACAGAATTCGGAATGGTAGTTCGGAACACATTCAGAACACGACGTTACAGCATTATTGCATGTGCAATAATCATCATAGTTGAAGAGGGTATAGTACGGCTTTGGACGAGAACTGAAAAGGAACATAAATCTTTGGTGGATGTTGTGTGTCTGGAGTCAGGACCATGAGAGAGCCTGGCAGAGGAAGAAGTGTCGGCGGCGTCTCTGTTTCCGTGCAGGCTTTCCTGGATGGAAATCGTCGCCACGAGGAGATCGACAGCATAAGAACTGCCCGGCACGTCAGGGAAGAAGGTGAGAGGAGACCTTTCATGATTTGCTGGCCCTGTCTTTTTTTTTTTTTTTTTTTTTTTGACAATGGATAATGCTGGCCCTGTCTGTTTGACCTCCGGTTTTTTTTATCTAACATAATCCGTTGCTTGCTCCGCTTCCTTCTTATAATCATATCCATCACGCACCGGCCGGCACGAGCGAGGAATCGACGCGTGCTCTTGTTTTACTCACTGTGTTTGTTGTCCAGATGTTTCCGCAAGTGATCGACCATCAGATATGCAGCTACATGCGACAGAGAAAAGTTCAGGGAAAAGAAGTTCGGTTCGTCTCTGGATGAAAGTGTGAAGAAACATTAGACAATGTGCAGTAAACATGTGGATAGTTTCAAAGGCCACACACTCGTTGGAGGATAACAAGCTGGTGATATGTCGTGCTCAACATACAGTCTGTTCCAAATCCTAGCTGTCAGAAAGCAACAATGTCGACAAATTTATTCCGTCACGACGCAATGCGAGTCGGAAGGGTAAAGGAAGAGAAAATAGCCAAATGGGTGAGCGATACAGCACATGCAAATTACCATCATCTGTATTTCAGTCTGCACTTAGATAAGACGATTTAGGTGGGCGACGGTGCGTGTCTGATTGACAGTGCAAACACAAACCGGCATGTATGGACCATTGCCGATATGGCAACAAAAGGAACTCGCTTTGCACACCTTCTGCCAACCTCGGATGTTGAGCAGTCGATCTGCTACGGACACCTGCAAGTCGGCGTGGCGTCGGATTCGTACTAGGTTTTGTTTAGCCTTTTCTCCCTTTTGTGACAGCCAGCTGACCAAAAGCTGGCGATAGCTTACTACTAGTAGCTCGCTCCACAAAGATATGGTCTATTTCCTAAGTATGTACAATGCAAGGTATTTGAGAGGTGTTCAGAAAAATAAGCTAGTTTTTATTTAAACATTGGTGCTTATTTGTATAGAAGAGGTGTCTAGCTAAATAAACACCAATGCGTAAGAAAATGCTTAGTTTATTTTCGTAAGCACATTGCATTACAGATGGCCTTATTTTTATGTTGCACAAGGACCCGTCGATGATTGCATTTTCTCTCTCTCCAATTTCTAAAATTTAGAAGACACACAAACCAGTCACTATGCTCAGATCATGTGTTCGCCCCACCGGTGAGCGAGAGGCCACAAATAAGGAAAGCAAAAAATGCGGGCTTCGAGCGGTGCTTAAAAAATAAACCAGCCTTTTATTAAGCACCAATGCTTATTTTTATAGGTCATATTCCTAGTTAAGCATTCTTCTTGTATAAATAAGCACTAGTGTTTAAGTAAAAGTAAGTTTATTTTTAATCATCTTTCTCACCACCATGCATTCTACACGCCCTTAGGCACAGTTCAAAACGTAACCGTAGTTTTTCCAGATTTATTGTTGTAGTTTAACTATTATATTTTTCCTTTTTGTTGTTTTTCCTTCCTTTTACATTTTTTTACATTTTTTATTCTTCCTTTTAAGCAAATAAATGAGCATATTTTTTGAAAAAAACAAACATTTTTATTTCTCTATAAACACATAAACCTTTTGTATTTGTTTAAATTTTATTTTCTCTAGACATATTAATAATTGTGTATATGAACACATTATTTACCACATTTTATTTTGAATATAACATTGTTTTCTGTATATGAGCATTAATTTTAGAAATAGATATACATTTTTATTTACATGCACATTTTATTCACTACACTTGAAAAATATTTGTAAGCAATATGGAAAAATATAAAAGCTGACGATTTTCTCCTTGAGCGAAACATATTTAAAACACGCCTTTATATAACTTTCACAGAAAATCTTTTTTAAATACATTTTTAGAAGTTCACCAAAATACAGGAGAAATGGTAAATATCCTAGTGCAAATGCAAAATAGTCCTCGAGGAAAAAATAAATTTACACGAAGGATTCGGGAGTCCCTCTACCCACCGACTACAGCCACCGTCCTCCATAGAGACAAAAAACGAAGGGAGACACGGGAGTCCGTATCGCTTGAACGGTCTATACAACATTGTTGGCGGACCCAATTGTCAGTGAAACAAAGCCATGTCCATCACAATCTGTGTCCCACACAAGATAACCTTGTGCTTTGTGGGCTCGGCTGTTTACGGCTAGACTAGTAGGCTGTTTCTTCCTTTTTTTTTGTTGAGGATTTGCTGTTTCTTCCTACTATGGGTTGTTTCACGGTTCTTTAGGTCCGTTTTTGAGTTGTTCTACATAGATAGCCCATGAGAGCTGCTCCATCCGCAAAAAAGAAAAAAAAAGAGAGAAGACACCACTGCTTCTCTAGAGTAGATTGTTTCTCGAATGTGATGTTTCAGTTGTTGTTTCTTAACATGAAAACTTCAAATATAAAAATGAAAACACATCGGCTTGATGCAGCCCAACATAGATACAATTTTTTTACGCCACTCAGTTCGGTTGGTCAAGTCAAGCCTAGGTTTCCCTTGTGTGAGCCAACGGTGGTCACCAAAATGGCAAAATCCACAAGTAAGATGTCTATTCGGTAAGATTGGGGAAGCATATCTCCGTGCGAGTGCATTGAACCCTCCCAAGCCCTCAACCGTCGACACCACCCCTCTCCGGCCATAATCGCTCCGCCTCGCTCTCGAATTCTCGATTTCTTCGTCTACTCGCAAATCAACAGCAACCAGGACGATCTAGGGAGCTATGAAGATGGAAGATCTGGATCTGATGTACCATCTTTGTTTCTGTCCGATAGGCCGCACATCCAAGGTAAATTTCTCTGGTGACCTATGCGTGGTGAGGTTTAGGGTTTAGTGATTTGGGGTGGAATGGAAGAAGGCATGGGTAGACCCAGAGTCCGAGTTGCTCGGGCTTCGTTGCACGCGTGAGGCACCACACCGTTTTCGGTTACGAATCCATGACTATCGTTGGGCAAATCGCTTCCCGTCGTGTTTGTTTCGACGTGTGATCGTGTGCATGTGCCCACAGGAGCACTGGGGAAGACAGGGGCCAGCAGGGGCTGCCCCCTCCTAAGATTTTGTATTTACACCTAGATCCGTGCTTCTCTATGCTAAACTTGAGCTAGAAGCTACACATTTTTTTCAATCCAACCCCCATAATAGATGTTTTTCCCGCTTTGGCCCCCTGATTCAGTTTTCCTGCCTCCGCCATTGCACGGAGTGCCTACAGGCCGCTTCAGTGTGTGCGGGATTAACCGCCGCACGCACAACTCCGCCACGTCCGCTACCTGGTGGGTCGGCCCAGGTAAAGCTTTCCCCAGATTTCTCTTTTCCTCTTTTTTATTTTAATTTTAAAAACTTAAGGTTTTTTTAGCAAAAAAATTAATCAGATTTGGAAAATGTTCAAACTAAAAATTACTTTAAAAAATTTCAAACAAAAATTTGTTCAAATATTTTTGTTCAGAAAAAATTTGTTACAAAACTTTTTTGTTCCTAAATTTTTTTTTCAAATTTTTTTTCCGTGAAACTTTTTTTCTCAATTTTTTCATGATCTTTTTTGTTCAGAAAAAAATTGTTGAAATAAAATTTTGCTCAATTTTTTTACTAATATTTTTAAAAAGCTTAAAAATTCAAAAAAAAGAGAGACAAATTGAAAACCGAAGAAAACCGGGAACTAGAAGAAAAATGAAACCAACCGAAAGCTTCTGGAATATTTTTAAAACCGGAAGAAGCAAAACAGATTCACAATAAATGGGCCTTAGACCCGGTTCTTTTGAAGCTTAGACAGCTTAGCCGGCCAGGGCTCGATCTGCTGCAGCCGTTCGCTGGCGCTACCTCCTCGGGCTGCCTGATGCCTCGTCGGACGGCCTGCGGCTGCCTTCTGCTCCGCTATTAGGGCATCTCCATCCGCGCGACCCATCCCACGCCCGCGCGTCCGGATGGGTCCAGCCGGACAAAAACCCGGCCCAGCGCGCGGACCCATCCCTAAAACGGATGCCCGCGGCGTCCGGATCGACGCAAACCCGGCCCGTGGCCGCGGACGCGAAAGGCTGGTCGCTCGCGTCCGCCCCTTGTCCGCCCCTGGCCCGCGTGTCATAGGCATAAACAATATATTTCATTAAAAAGAACTCATTACATTTTTTTTAGCTACTACTTCTATCCTAAATACGTACGGGGCCGGCGGCCTCGCCGGCGACTCCTCGCCGGCTCGCCGTCGGGCCGTGGATTTCACTCGACGCGGCGGCCCGTACGCGTGAGGATTCCACTCCGGCCCTACGGGCCGGGTGGCGCGTCGGCCGGCGGCGCGGTCGGCGGCACGGGCGGCGGCGCGGGCGGCGGCTTGGCGGAGGCCATCATCCTCCTCCTTTCCGTCCGCGCACCTCGGGCGCGCTCGCGCTCCGCCTCTCCGCGGCGGAATCATCCGCTTCCCGCATATCTCCACCTCTCGCGGGCGGCGCGTTCCACGGCGGTGCGCGCCTCCGGCGGACGCGGCCGGCGGCCCGGGCCTCGTGGTTCTCCCCGCCGCCGGCGCACGCGCTCTTGCCGGCCGCGCTCCGCCGACTCGGCGCATCCTCCCGGGCGCGCCGCTCGGGCGACGGCATCCGGATGAGGTGACGGGCTGCTCGCATAGCGAGCAGCTCGTTCTTCTAGCCGAGGAGGTCGCCTAGCGGCGGCGGCCGGCCCGCCGGTGGCCTCGTGCTCCTTCGTCACGCGCGTGAGGTCGGCGAGACGCTCCTCGATGGCGGCGTTGATGTTCGCCGGCCGCGAGGTCCTCTCGTCGACGGGCTCCTCCGCGGCGGCCGCCCTCCTCCGCGGCCTCGTACCGGCCCGTCCGCGGTCTCGTGCCAGCCCTCCGCGGCCGCCCGCTCCGCGTCACCGGCCTTCTTTGCCGCCGCCTCGACGCAGCGACGCGGAGCGCCTCGTCGTCGGCGACCCACCGCGAGTCCGCGCGCTCCTCCTCCTCCGTCCGCGGGAACCTCGGCCCGGGCGGCGAGGAGAGCTTGGCCCATGTGGACTGCAGGTGCGCGGCATGGCGCCGGAGAAGGTGGAGGGGAGAGGATGGTGTTGCGGTCCGTGTGACACCGCCGCCGTCTTTTATAGCCGGCGGCCTGGCGGGAAACTTGGGCGCTCGCGCGCGCCAATGGCGTTTTCGCGTGCGCGGGAACCTTGGTGCGCGCGGGAACTTTCCCGCGCGTCCCACCGCCCACCATGGCTGTCCCGTCGAGGCCTGCCATGGCGCAGCGCCGCGCAAGGAAGACGAACCACGTGGCATCTCTTTGGGTCGCCGCGTTGGGCGCCGCGTGTGTAGCGACCTCACCTTTTAAGGTGCCGATCTCTGTGTGTATCTGTGCTAGTCCCTGGATCAATCGCTAGCACACACAGTACAAGATGTAATACCAAGATACAAAGGTCTTTATTACATCGTATGATCCAGTAATTACAAAAAGAATTACAAATTGCATAGCACAAGGCTAGCATATCATCAGAGTTTCACAACGAATAAACATAGACAGCATGGAGTCCTTCGTCTTCATGTGCCACAGGCGAGCATGTTGAGGATAGACTCGTAACCCTAACCATCGTAACTCACTCGTCTTTCAAAACATCTGCAACATGAAAAGTTACAGCCACGAATGGTCAATACATTTGGAATTGTATTGGCAAGATGACACTATAGTGGACTCAAATGGCAACCTAACACTTATGTGTACATTTGGCTGGTAGAGCTCAGGTATGATTTGCATAAAGCCAGTTTTCTCCTATCAATTTTCAAATCATTTTCTTCCCTTCTAATTAGGCGGTTCCATTGATAGAAATCAATGAACCTGGAATACCACTGATGGAAACCAGTGAATTCCTCCTACCCTTGTTCACCCATCAAGTTTTAATTTAAGAAGTTGGGATGAGGAGACTTTCGAACATGTGCCTTGTCAGTTCGCTCAAATTGTCCGTAACCGGGGACACGGCTAAGTACTTAGATTTAACACTCTGCAGAGGTTGTACAAATTTACCCACATGACCTAGTCAGTTCTTTTTCCATGATGCACATTTTGCTCAAATGGACAGATGTTGACTAGGACGAGATTTTTCTGAAGTGATCCCCCAGACCATCCTCTACGGACCCGTACCAACCTACAATCCCCTACATCATCTGTCACGTAGGATCCGGGTTCTCACAACATACTCCGTCAAGCCAGAGCCCATATAGCATGTGGTTGTACGGTAAGCTAATGAGCAAGGTTGTCTACGATCTCTTTAATCCTGGGTGACTTTCCGCAAATGTGTACTCACACCAGGGTATCGCCGTTGACAGGGCCCCCTGATGCAGCCACCCGCTCCAAAGCTCCACCATTCATCCAGGTAGTACATTAAACTTAGTTGTTTTTATTTAACCACTAGCAAAACATTTTCATAGCATAGCTAAGCATCAACTAAATTTAATGGCGACAAAATATGGTCAGGTGGAAGTAGCTATCTACTGGGATTACAAAAGCAAAGCATATCCCTAGACTTACTACAAAAATCACTACGTGCATGAATAAAATCTAGGACATTTGTGAGGGTGTGTCACTTGCCTGTTTGGTGGTCGAAGATCATTCCTTTTTCTCTCAATCAAAACACGTAGCTCTCCGTTCAAACTATAAGATAAAATAATAGCACAACATAAACAAAACATTCATAAAATCAACCAAACAAACAATACAATTTGCAAGTTTGGTTATTCAATGTATTTTACTCTTTATCTATTTTAAGATCATTTGGCTAGAAGATACGGCATGAGGCAAGGCTTGCAATATATGACAATTGAGACATTGAATTACAAGGTCAAATAGTTAGAAAGGAATGGATCATTAACTTTATTGGAAAGGATTGATATGCTAAACAAGCATGGATAGAATTTGGAATGGCTCATATGAATAGAATCACATAGGTCTTAAATAGTGCATCTGAAATCCTATTAAGTAAAGTGTGACAACACTTAACAAAATAGTACGAGATACACATGGGTTTGGTGATGAACTATTGATATGTTGAATTACTCAAACAACTCATTTGCCATTCGAATAATTAAACAAGGAAGAAATATGACTACGATGGGAATGATATTGGCTCATCAAAGATTTAGTTGATAGATTGATTTCATATGAAACACATGTGCGCCACTTTAGCTCAACTCATACCACATTGGGTATAGTGTGACAACACTCACCATTTAGCACAAAAGTACACATTGGTGTGGGTAGGAACAAATGATATGTTGAATTACTCAAATGACTCATTTGCCATTTGAGTAAACAAACTAGGTCAATCAGATTAGATAGGATCGGTAAAGAAAATAAGATATAAGTCTCTAGATGGGATTGGTGGATATGTGTGATCACATGATTCTTGTAAAAGAATCATAGCAAATAGGATTGCGTTGGCCATGAAATTACTCAAATACACATAATTGAATTTGAATACTTTTAGAATTTGTTCAAGTACTTTGAGAAGTGTTGCTACTGGTTTGTGAATGGATTTTTGTGACGTTGTGCAAAGAGAATTATCCAAAAGGATTTATAGACTAAAGGTATGACAAAAATAGTCATTACCCCACGTCAAGATTTCGAACGTTTTATAACTGTTAAAAACTTGAAACTAATGATGGGAGTGTGTTCTACACATTTTCCTGAATCCAGTGGTACCTTATTTATAAATTTTGGACTTATAGATCTCCGGATACGAAATATATAATTCGCGGCATAATTTGTCCGAAATGAAGAAAATTCAGAAATTTGGAAAACTTATATCACCGGATAGGGAATTTGATTACTAACTCAACCGAGAAAATCTCATCTAAAACCGAGCCGTAGATTTTAAGATATGGAATTTTGAAGTTAGGCATCAGCTAGGAGCTAGTATACACGAACGGGTTCGATTGATTCCTAACTGTACAGGTCCATGTGATCCAACAGCTGTTAGATCCAGATCTAAGAGCCTACAGTCACACTAGTTTAGCACGTTAAAAGAAATCCTGAACGCTGGTGTGTGGACTGACTTACACTGGCGACGCATGGTCGTGGTGGTTCTGCACTCTAGTGGTCGTCGTTGGCGAAGCTCTGGTGCTCCCCAGAGACGGAGAGGTGGTCGACGAGGACGGATTCGCACGGGGTTGACAGTGGCGTCCTCGGCAAGGTTCCGAAAGTCTTCTCGCACCGTTAGCTGCGAGCGTATCGTGCAGCGACAACATAGCCAACATAGACGACGTGATGCACAACCATGTCTAGGAGGTAGGCGACGATTAGAAATTTACTCTGGTAAAAGGAATCGATCTAGATTGTATCGTACACGACGTACCGTCAATATGAATTCCGATGATGTTGCAGCCAACAGAAACAAAATCATGCGCGACCATGTCCTAGAGGTAGGAGGCATTGAGGGAAGTATTCTGGCGCAATGACTTGATAAGATTCTCACTATGGACGAGAAAAGTCGACGATGAACTCGAGCTTGTGTATAAGAATGGCATGCTTTGTATGGTGAGTATAGGCCTTCTCTGGAAAAACTTTGAGAACTAAAGTAAGGGAGAAGAATGAGGGACACGCTCTGGACATCTCGGTTCGATTTGTTATGGCCTGAGAAGGGAGATCGGGAGAGCTATGCCGACCGGTGGCATTCGGGCGCCGGTTTGATTTGGCCAATAAAGACCATAAAGAGGAGAAGTAATTCCCTGAACGAATTCCCCACAAAATTTGGAGTTACTTTCGTATTTAAGTCGATCCGTTTCGAGGTGTTGATTGCCATAGAGAGGAGAGGAACATGTAGTCATGGCCATGGCTGTAACATGCTGTGCACGTACGTGAGATGAGGAGGGAGACGAGCGAAGGCTCTGCTCGGCTCGGTTCAGATGGGCCACGTCGGCTGGATCGGCCCAGACTGGGCCTGTTGGCCGTTTTGGTTATTTAGCTTTTTTTCTATATCTATTGCCTTGAGTTAAAATCAAAACTAGAATTGATTGAAAGCACATTCAAAACACTTTAGAAAATTATGTTTAAAAAAAATACCAGTGCAATGATAATTTGAAAAAGAACATTTTGACCCTGGTTTTATTTGAAAATATATTTTAAAAACTCAAAATATTGCATGTAGGCATATATGGCCATTCTATGCATAATTTCAAAGTAGTGTTTTCTTTTCAAATATTTTGAAAACCAAAGGTTTATGAAAAAACTATGTTGGGGAAAATACATTTAAATACTGATAAAAAGTTTTATTTCCTTGTGAATTTTAAACCAAAACAAGCAAACAAACACTTGCTTTATTTTATTTTCACATTCCAAAAATTTAGAAAATTTTGGGATGTGACAGACTACCACCCTTAAAAGAAATCTCGTCCCCGAGATTTGAAGAGGCTAGAAAGAAAATAAGTTTGGCATATGGTGAGGTGGGCTACCACCCTTAAAAGAAACTTTTGTAGGTAGTCTTAGGTCTTGGGTTTAGGCTAAGTTCATTTTGGGTATGACTTGGCACGTTCGAGGATATGACTTGACCTCAAGTCATCTTTTGAAAACATCTATGGCTCATGGCTTCTGAGTTAATATCCAATAGGCGAGTTTTTATTCACACATAGTGAACAACATATCTCTCCAAGGTGAGTCGAGTAGGTTTCCTTCATAGTAGGGCTTCTAATCCAAATGGTTGGTTGTTGATCTACATTTGATACCGATGAGTCACTCCTTGGGTCTATCAGGAGACCAAGATGAGCAAACTTCATGGCATCCTTCATCCTCTGCATGCTGGTGTCTCCGACAACCTTCCACCATCTTCATCAAGTAGTTGGAAGTTCATTTTCATTGTAGTCCTACGCTTGGCAGCACTTGCCTACTATGAGGGCATAATATCTATTCACCCCTATGGTTCAGGCTTATCAGCGACGTCTCTCTTGTAGGTATGTCTCTCTAGATTTACCATTCCTCATAACAAGAGCAAACAATATGAGTAGTCGTCATGGGGGCCAATCCATGTCGCACCCAATCATTTCCTTGTATTTAGTTTGGTATATCTCGTATTCTAACTCTCGGTCAACCTCACAAGTTTGACAAAACTTCCATGGAAAATTGAATCAATGTTTCAATCCCCATTATTGAATTGTTTCGAAAACATTTCTATCGATCCTTAACTAGGATTTTGCGTATCTCACACTATATCCTTTTTCACCCTGATAGGAAACATCAGGGTTGGTTTCACTATTGTTGTCTTCATGGCGAGTTGCCGAGAAAATATACTCTGGGTTGGGTATAGATGAGAATAAATAGAAAGGTTCTAAAGAAGGTTCCTACCCAAACACAACAGATCAAGGCAATTTAGCAAACAACAATCATCTAACAAGCATCAAGCAACATAACACAAACACAACCAAACTAGTATGGTCATACCTCAATTTGGTAAGATCAGTACTTTCTTACGATATCGCTGGTTCAATAAAAGAAAATTAATGGTGGTCCGGTCTATTTCTGTTTTGGATGTTTCAAGTTTCTAATCTACTCCATCGGTGTATCTTCGTGTGTTGTGCAGTCTGCATCGAAGTCTTTCTTCAAATCTTCGATGGTCATCCATGAAACACTTCTTATGGATTTGAAGAATATCATATGAAGCATTTGTCCCTTACTTCGGGTACAAGGTCATCATCTCTACTTCCTTGCTGGTTTCATGAGGTTGCTCATCTAAGGCAAGAGGAAAACAATTTTGAAGATGGAATAGATGAGAGTACTAGAAGTTCACAAGGAAAACATCTTTTTAATTGAAATAGGATTAGACAAGTTTTTCATCCTAGGGTCTTCCTATTTCTAATCCAAACCTAGGGTCACGAACCTACGGTCAACACAATGCTCTGATACCATCTGTAGCGACCTCACCTTTTAAGGTGCCGATCTCTGTGTGTATCTGTGCTAGTCCCCGGATCAATCGCTAGCACACACAAGTACAAGATGTAATACCAAGATACAAAGGTCTTTATTACATCGTATGATCCAAGAATTACAAAAAGAATTACAAATTGCATAGCACAAGGCTAGCATATCATCGAGTTTCACAACGAATAAACATAGACAAGCATGGAGTCCTTCGTCTTCATGTGCCACAGCAAGCAGCATGTTGAGGATAGACTCGTAACCCTAACCATCGTAACTCACTGCGTCTTTCAAAACATCCGCAACATGAAAAGTTACAGACCACGAATGGTCAATACATTTGGAATTGTATTGGCAAGATGACACTATAGTGGACTCAAATGGCAACCTAACACTTATGTGTACATTTGGTCGGTAGAGCTCAGTATGATTTGCATAAAGCCAGCTTTCTCCTATCAATTTTCAAATCATTTTCTTCCCTTCTAATTAGGCGGTTCCATTGATAGAAATCAATGAACTCGGAATACCACCGATGGAAACCAGATGAATTCCTCCTACCCTTGTTCACCCATCAAGTTTTAATTTAAGAAGTTGGGATGAGGAGACTTTCGAACATGTGCCTTGTCAGTTCGCTCAAATTGTCCGTAACCGGGGACACGGCTAAGTACTTAGATTTAACACTCTGCAGAGGTTGTACAAATTTACCCACATGACCTAGTCAGTTCTTTTTCCATGATGCACATTTTGCTCAAATGGACAGATGTTGACTAGGACGAGATTTTTCCGAAGTGATCCCCGCACCATCCTCTACGGACCCGTACCAACCTACAATCCCCTACATCATCCGTCACGTAGGATCCGGGTTCTCACAACATACTCCGTCAAGCCAGAGCCCATATAGCATGTGGTTGTACGGTAAGCTAATGAGCAAGGTTGTCTACGATCTCTTTAATCCTGGGTGACTTTCCGCAAATGTGTACTCACACCAGGGTATCGCCGTTGACAGGGCCCCCTGATGCAGCCACCCGCTCCAAAGCTCCACCATTCATCCAGGTAGTACATTAAACTTAGTTGTTTTTATTTAACCACTAGCAAAACATTTTCATAGCATAGCTAAGCATCAACTAAATTTAATGGCGACAAAATATGGTCAGGTGGAAGTAGCTATCTACTCGGGATTACAAAAGCAAAGCATATCCCTAGACTTACTACAAAAATCACTACGTGCATGAATAAAATCTAGGACATTTGTGAGGGTGTGTCACTTGCCTCGTTTGGTGGTCGAAGATCATTCCTTTTTCTCTCAATCAAAACACGTAGCTCTCCGTTCAAACTATAAGATAAAATAATAGCACAACATAAACAAAACATTCATAAAATCAACCAAACAAACAATACAATTTGCAAGTTTGGTTATTCAATGTATTTTACTCTTTATCTATTTTAAGATCATTTGGCTAGAAGATACGGCATGAGGCAAGGCTTGCAATATATGACAATTGAGACATTGAATTACAAGGTCAAATAGTTAGAAAGGAATGGATCATTAACTTTATTGGAAAGGATTGATATGCTAAACAAGCATGGATAGAATTTGGAATGGCTCATATGAATAGAATCACATAGGTCTTAAATAGTGCATCTGAAATCCTATTAAGTAAAGTGTGACAACACTTAACAAAATAGTACGAGATACACATGGGTTTGGTGATGAACTATTGATATGTTGAATTACTCAAACAACTCATTTGCCATTCGAATAATTAAACAAGGAAGAAATATGACTACGATGGGAATGATATTGGCTCATCAAAGATATAGTTGATAGATTGATTTCATATGAAACACATGTGCGCCACTTTAGCTCAACTCATACCACATTGGGTATAGTGTGACAACACTCACCATTTAGCACAAAAGTACACATTGGTGTGGGTAGGAACAAATGATATGTTGAATTACTCAAATGACTCATTTGCCATTTGAGTAAACAAACTAGGTCAATCAGATTAGATAGGATCGGTAAAGAAAATAAGATATAAGTCTCTAGATGGGATTGGTGGATATGTGTGATCACATGATTCTTGTAAAAGAATCATAGCAAATAGGATTGCGTTGGCTATGAAATTACTCAAATACACATAATTGAATTTGAATACTTTTAGAATTTGTTCAAGTACTTTGAGAAGTGTTGCTACTGGTTTGTGAATGGATTTTTGTGACGTTGTGCAAAGAGAATTATCCAAAAGGATTTATAGACTAAAGGTATGACAAAAATAGTCATTACCCCACGTCAAGATTTCGAACGTTTTATAACTGTTAAAAACTTGAAACTAATGATGGGAGTGTGTTCTACACATTTTCCTGAATCCAGTGGTACCTTATTTATAAATTTTGGACTTATAGATCTCCGGATACGAAATATATAATTCGCGGCATAATTTGTCCGAAATGAAGAAAATTCAGAAATTTGGAAAACTTATATCACCGGATAGGGAATTTGATTACTAACTCAACCGAGAAAATCTCATCTAAAACCGAGCCGTAGATTTTAAGATATGGAATTTTGAAGTTAGGCATCAGCTAGGAGCTAGTATACACGAACGGGTTCGATTGATTCCTAACTGTACAGGTCCATGTGATCCAACAGCTGTTAGATCCAGATCTAAGAGCCTACAGTCACACTAGTTTAGCACGTTAAAAGAAATCCTGAACGCTGGTGTGTGGACTGACTTACACTGGCGACGCATGGTCGTGGTGGTTCTGCACTCTAGTGGTCGTCGTTGGCGAAGCTCTGGTGCTCCCCAGAGACGGAGAGGTGGTCGACGAGGACGGATTCGCACGGGGTTGACAGTGGCGTCCTCGGCAAGGTTCCGAAAGTCTTCTCGCACCGTTAGCTGCGAGCGTATCGTGCAGCGACAACATAGCCAACATAGACGACGTGATGCACAACCATGTCTAGGAGGTAGGCGACGATTAGAAATTTACTCTGGTAAAAGGAATCGATCTAGATTGTATCGTACACGACGTACCGTCAATATGAATTCCGATGATGTTGCAGCCAACAGAAACAAAATCATGCGCGACCATGTCCTAGAGGTAGGAGGCATTGAGGGAAGTATTCTGGCGCAATGACTTGATAAGATTCTCACTATGGACGAGAAAAGTCGACGATGAACTCGAGCTTGTGTATAAGAATGGCATGCTTTGTATGGTGAGTATAGGCCTTCTCTGGAAAAACTTTGAGAACTAAAGTAAGGGAGAAGAATGAGGGACACGCTCTGGACATCTCGGTTCGATTTGTTATGGCCTGAGAAGGGAGATCGGGAGAGCTATGCCGACCGGTGGCATTCGGGCGCCGGTTTGATTTGGCCAATAAAGACCATAAAGAGGAGAAGTAATTCCCTGAACGAATTCCCCACAAAATTTGGAGTTACTTTCGTATTTAAGTCGATCCGTTTCGAGGTGTTGATTGCCATAGAGAGGAGAGGAACATGTAGTCATGGCCATGGCTGTAACATGCTGTGCACGTACGTGAGATGAGGAGGGAGACGAGCGAAGGCTCTGCTCGGCTCGGTTCAGATGGGCCACGTCGGCTGGATCGGCCCAGACTGGGCCTGTTGGCCGTTTTGGTTATTTAGCTTTTTTTCTATATCTATTGCCTTGAGTTAAAATCAAAACTAGAATTGATTGAAAGCACATTCAAAACACTTTAGAAAATTATGTTTAAAAAAAATACCAGTGCAATGATAATTTGAAAAAGAACATTTTGACCCTGGTTTTATTTGAAAATATATTTTAAAAACTCAAAATATTGCATGTAGGCATATATGGCCATTCTATGCATAATTTCAAAGTAGTGTTTTCTTTTCAAATATTTTGAAAACCAAAGGTTTATGAAAAAACTATGTTGGGGAAAATACATTTAAATACTGATAAAAAGTTTTATTTCCTTGTGAATTTTAAACCAAAACAAGCAAACAAACACTTGCTTTATTTTATTTTCACATTCCAAAAATTTAGAAAATTTTGGGATGTGACAGCGTGCGACCCAAACGGACACGCGGACGCGGGGCGCTGTCCACGTGTCCGCGCGGCCACCCAAACGGCCCAAAACGGACGGCCCAGCGCGTCCGTTTGGGTCGCGCGGTTGGAGATGCCCTTATATCCTAGTGCCCCGCAGTGCCATGGCCGACGCTGTTCCGAGCTCTTCGGTTGGGCTCCTCAAAGCTTCGCGTCAGTCAACGGGTGCCACTACACGAAGGCCGACCTTTGAGAAGGGAAAAACCCATCCCGCGCGCGCGCTCTAGCGACTACACGTGTCGCGCGCGGAACGTGTCCCCGGGAAAAGACGCGAATCGTTTTTCGGGTTTGGTTTTTTCCCTTTACGCGCCGGTAGACCCGTTAACAATATGCGGACCCGTTAATCTTCTTTTTCCCTTTACGCGCGCAGTACGTTTTCAAAAAATTGGGCGGGACTTCCTTTTTGTCTTTTTCCCTTTGTATTTCCAGGCTGTGAGTTTTACGGGGAATTAATGGGAGGGAGGTAGCACTTTCAAATTACAATTTTTTTAATTCCAACGAGTGCTACGAGATGACATATGTCGAAGCGATTGCTACGGCTCGGCTTCGCCTCGTATCAAGGCGTCTTCGGCGCATCAAACATTAATAAACATAATGAATGGCAGACATATGTCGTTGTCCCCGTTTGTCGTTACCCCCATATGTCGAAGCGATTGCTACGGCTCGGCTTCGCCTCGTATCAAGGCGCCTTCGGCGCATCAAACATTAATAAACATAATGAATGACAGACATATGTCGTTGTCCCTGTTTGTCGTTACCCCCATACGTCGAAGCGATTGCTACGGCTCGGCTTCGCCTCGTATCAAGGCGCCTTCGGCGCATCAAACTGTTGTTCTTTTTTTCTATTTTTTTTCTTTTGGAAAGGTTTCTGTTTGATTTTCTCTTTTATTCTCTGGAAAGATTTCCGTTTTCTCTTTTATTGTCTGTAAAGATTTCCGTTTTCTCTTTTATTCTCTTGAAAGATTTCCGTTTTCTCTTTTATTGTTTGTAAAGATTTCCGTTTTCTCTTTTATTCTCTTGAAAGATTTCCGTTTTCTCTTTTGATTTATCTGGAAAGATTTCCGTTTTCTCTTTTATTCTCTTGAAAGATTTCCGTTTTCTCTTTTGATTTATCTAGAAAGATTTCCGTTTCCTCTAGCGCAGGTACATGTTCGAAGGGTTGTGAAGTACATCCTCGTCGTAGAGACGAGTACAGCGTCGGAACCAAGAGGAGTACGAGGTAGTTTCTCTGTTTTTTTCTCTGGAAAGATTTCCGTTTCCTCTAGCGCAGGTACAGGTTCGAAGGGGTGTGAAGTACATCCTCGTCGTAGAGACGAGTACAGGTTATGTAGGAAGAGGAGCACGGTACTGTATTTTTCTGTTTGTTTCTCTGGAAAGATTTCCGTTTCCTCTAGCGCAGGTACAGGTTCGAAGGGGTGTGAAGTACATCCCCGGCGTAGAGACGAGTACAGGTTATGTAGGAAGAGGAGCACGGTACTGTATTTCTCTGTTTGTTTCTCTTGAAAGATTTTCCGTTTTCTCTAGCGCTGGTACATGTTCGAATGGTGGTGAAGTACATCCCCGGAGTAGAGACGAGTACAGGTTATGTAGGAAGAGGAGCACGGTACTGTGTTTCTCTTTTGATTTATCTGGAAAGATTTTCCGTTTTCTCTAGCGCAGGTACATGTTCGAATGGTGGTGAAGTACATCCCCGGCGTAGAGACGAGTACAGGTTATGTAGGAAGAGGAGCACGGTACTGTATTTCTCTCTTTGTTTCTCTGGAAAGATTTCTGTTTCCTCTAGCGCAGGTACATGTCCGAAGGTGTGTGAAGTACATCCCCGACGTAGAGACGAGTACAGGTTAGGTAGGAAGAGGAGCACGGTACTGTGTTTCTCTTTTGATTTATCTGGAAAGATTTTCCGTTTTCTCTAGCGCAGGTACATGTTCGAATGGTGGTGAAATACATCCCCGGCGTAGAGACGAGTACAACCTAGGTAGGAAGAGGAGCACGGTACTGTGTTTCTCTTTTGATTTATCTGTAAAGATTTTCCGTTTCCTCTAGCGCAGGTACATGTTCGAATGGTGGTGAAGTACATCCCCGGCGTAGAGACGAGTACAGCCTAGGTAGGAAGAGGAGCACGGTACTGTGTTTCTCTTTTGATTTATCTGGAAAGATTTTCCGTTTTCTCTAGCGTAGGTACATGTTTGAATGGTGGTGAAGTACATCCCTGGCGTAGAGACGAGTACAAGTTATGTAGGAAGAGGAGCACGGTACTGTATTTCTCTTTTGATTTATCTGGAAAGATTTCCGTTTCCTCAAGCGCAGGTACAGGTTCGAAGGGGTGTGAAGTACATCCCCGGCGTAGAGACGAGTACAGCCTAGGTAGGAAGAGGAGCACGATACTGTATTTCTCTTTTGATTTATCTATAAAGATTTCCGTTTCCTCCAGCGTAGGTACATGTTCGAATGGTGGTGAAGTACATCCCCGGCGTAGAGACGAGTACAGCCTAGGTAGGAAGAGGAGCACGGTACTATGTTTCTCTTTTGATTTATCTGGAAAGATTTCCGTTTCCTCTAGCGCAGGTACAGGTTCGAAGGTGTGTGAAGTACATCCTCGTCGTAGAGACGAGTACAGGTTATGTAGGAAGAGGAGCACGGTGTCGTATTTCTCTTTTGATTTATCCGGAAAGATTTCCGTTTCCTCTAGCGCAGGTACATGTTCGAAGGGTTGTGAAGTACATCCTCGTCGTAGAGACGAGTACGAGTTATGTAGGAAGAGGAGCACGGTCATCGTATTTCTCTTTTGGTTTATACGGAAAGATTTCCGTTTCCTCTAGCGCAGGTACATGTTCGAATGGTGGTGAAGTACATCCCCGACGTAGAGACGAGTACAGCCTAGGTAGGAAGAGGAGCACGGTACTGTGTTTCTCTTTTGATTTATCTGGAAAGATTTCCGTTTCCTCTAGCGCAGGTACATGTCCGAAGGTGTGTGAAGTACATCCCCGACGTAGAGATGAGTACAGGTTAGGTAGGAAGAGGAGCACGGTACTGTGTTTCTCTTTTGATTTATCTGGAAAGATTTTCCGTTTTCTCTAGCGCAGGTACATGTCCGAAGGGTTGAGAAGTACATCCTCATCGTAGAGACGAGTACAGCCTAGGTAGGAAGAGGAGCACGGTACTGTGTTTCTCTTTTGGTTTATCTGGAAAGATTTCCGTTTCCTCTAGCGCAGGTACATGTTCGAATGGTGGTGAAGTACATCCCCGGCGTAGAGACGAGTACAGCCTAGGTAGGAAGAGGAGCACGGTACTGTGTTTCTCTTTTGATTTATCTGGAAAGATTTTCCGTTTTCTCTAGCGCGGGTACATGTTCGGATGGTGGTGAAGTACATCCCCGGCGTAGAGACGAGTACAGCCTAGGTAGGAAGAGGAGCACAGTACTGTATTTCTCTTTTGATTTATCTGGAAAGATTTCCGTTTCCTCTAGCGCAGGTACATGTCCGAAGGTGTGTGAAGTACATCTCCGACGTGGAGACGAGTACAGCCTAGGTAGGAAGAGGAGCACGGTACTGTGTTTCTCTTTTGATTTATCTGGAAAGATTTCCGTTTCCTCTAGCGTAGGTACATGTTCGAATGTGTGTGAAGTACATCCCCGACGTAGAGACGAGTACAGGTTAGGTAGGAAGAGGAGCATTGTTCGAATGGTGTTTCTCTTTTGATTTATCTGGAAAGATTTTCCGTTTTCTCTATTGTAGGAACATGTTCAAAGGTGTGTGAAGTTCAAGAACGACGTAGAGACGAGTACATTGTAGGTAGGAAGAGGAGCACGGTACTGTGTTTCTCTTTTGATTTATCTGGAAAGATTTCCGTTTCCTCTAGCGCAGGTACATGTTCGAAGGGTTGTGAAGTACATCCTCGTCGTAGAGACGAGTACAGCCTAGGTAGGAAGAGGAGCACGGTACTGTGTTTCTCTTTTGATTTATCTGGAAAGATTTTCCGTTTTCTCTAGCGTAGGTACATGTTCGAATGGTGTGTGAAGTACATCCCCGACGTAGAGACGAGTACAGCCTAGGTAGGAAGAGGAGCACGGTACTGTGTTTCTCTTTTGATTTCCGTTTTCTCTAGTGTAGGTACATGTTCGAAGTTGTGTGAAGTACATCCCCGACGTAGAGAGGAGTATAGGTTAGGTAGGAAGAGGAGCACTGTACTGTATTTCTCTTTTGTCTCTTTCCGTTTTCTCTAGCACAGGTACATGTGTAAAAGCGTGTCGAGTACAGGGGTGACCGGGAGTCGAGTACAACTTATGTAGGAGTACAGGACTGTGTCTCTTTCCTTTTTCTCTAGTGTAGATACATGTCCGAAGGCTTGTGAAGTACATCCCTGACGTAGAGACGAGTACAGCTTAGGTAGGAAGAGGAGCACTGTACTGTATTTCTCTTTTGATTTATCTGGAAAGATTTCCGTTTCCTCTAGCGCAGGTACACGTCCGAAGGGCTGTGAAGTACATCCCCGACGTAGAGACGAGTACAGCCTAGGTAGGAAGAGGAGCACGGTACTACGTTTCTCTTTTGATTTATCTGGAAAGATTTCCGTTTCCTCTAGCGCAGGTACATGTTCGAAGGGTTGTGAAGTACATCCTCATCGTAGAGACGAGTACAGCCTAGGTAGGAAGAGGAGCACGGTGCTTGTGTTTCTCTTTTGATTTATCTGGAAAGATTTTCCGTTTTCTCTAGCGTAGGTACATGTTCGAATGGTGTGTGAAGTACATCCCCGACGTAGAGACGAGTACAACCTAGGTAGGAAGAGGAGCATGGTACTGTGTTTCTCTTTTGATTTCCGTTTTCTCTAGTGTAGGTACATGTTCGAAGGTGTGTGAAGTACATCCCCGACGTAGAGAGGAGTACAGGTTAGGTAGGAAGAGGAGCACGGTACTGTGTTTTTCTTTTGATTTATCTGGAAAGATTTCCGCTTTCTCTAGCGTAGGTACATGTTCGAATGGGTGTCGAGTACGGCGATGAAGGCTAGTCGAGTACAGGTTTCGCATCAAAACGAGTACAAGTCTGTGCTTCTCCATCGCAGTGCTTGGTTCAAATGCGTGTCAAGTACAGCGGTGATGGCGAACCGAGTACATGTTTCGCACAAAGAGGAGTACATGATTTTGTCTCTTTCCGTTTTCTCTAGCCCAGGTACAGGTGTAAAAGCGTGTCGAGTACAGGGGTGACCGGGAGTCGAGTACAACTTATGTAGGAGTACAGGACTGTGTCTCTTTCCTTTTTCACTAGTGTAGTTACAGGTGCAAAGGCTTGTCGAGTACAACGGTGATGACGAGTCGAGTACAGTTCGCAGCAAATGAATTTCAGACATATGACACTACCATTAACATTACAGTGTCAATAAATTCGAGTAGTTTCTCAAATATTACATATAAAATATTGAAAAGTACACGTGACACTAGCATTAACTAATAACCAAATACAAATACTTGAACGTAATTCGTTGCGTGGTTCACATTGTTTCGATACGACACATTGTACTTATTTTAACTTACGACTCACATTTTAGCTTTGTTATGACAAGCTTGAGCCGAGCCATTGCCATGTAAGAATGGAGATCCTCTTTCATCTTTGAAGCTAAATGAGCAAATGTCTCCTTCTTTCGAGTAAAATTCTTGAACTATATCTCGGAAACCTTTCTTTATCATAGCTTTCCCATTCTTATCCATCTTCATGGTAGCATACATTGTAATGTCTCCCGATGTGCGGTGACAACAACTTTAACCAGGTTCTTGTATGAATCCCCTAATGTGTTCATTAGTGAATTCTTCTGAAAATTCCTAAAAAGATATTAACGAACCATTATTAGTTTTGTTGTACACTATGTCAGAAGTTTTCTTGTCATGAAGACAGTAAGTATTTTATATAATTGACGAGATAGACTTACGAAAACTCCGATAAACTTACCATCTTAGATATGCCTCTTGTAACAAATGATTTAGTCATGGTGCAAATATAATGTTTAATAGTTTGGTGTCTCGGTTCGTGATGACTTCATTTGTCAGCTGGAGTACTTGAGTGTAATTCATCTCCACGTGGTTTCCAAAGACGCATGCTTCGTCAAAATTTTCGTCTCCATACAGTCCAGGTCCTACAATCAAGAGGTATTATAAATTTTTCATTGAAAACTATATATTCACTGTAATGTTTGCTTTTTTGGTTGCTACTATTTGTACCTCTAACAGTTATCTTGTTCAACACCTACGAGATAAAGCTGTGCATAACTTTCATCACTATCTCTTGTCAACACCTTTTTCCGTCTTGTTGTCACTTTCATCATTGCTTTGGCTCTTTTCGATGGCGGTGTTGGTTGTACCCCGATTACTCGTTGCCCGACTTTCCTACGAGTTTAGATGCATTAAGATCATATAGTTTAGATGCATTAAGATTTAAATAAAATTAAATTAACTTTCATTGCACGACATGAAGTAATATGGTTTATACGCAACTAAGCATTAACTTATGATTATTTGAAAACCTGGTCTTGAGGGTCGACGCCGTATGTTGGATAGTTGTTGCACAAGTTTCCGTACTCCTCTGTCCTTGATTGCGCAGTCTCCTGAATTCTTGCAAGCAGTGTTTCCTAGATATGACATTTCAATTATTAATTCATTCATTGTAAATCATATTTAAATTGAATTTAGGTCAACTTTCATTGTATTTGATGAGTAATATATTTTTTGAAACCTGGTAGTGAGGGTCGGCCTCGCATATTGGACAGCTTACGCACAAGTATCCGTACTTCTTTGCCCTGTTGTGTGCAACCTCTTGCAGTCTTGAGAGCATTTTCTATGTAGAACAAAAAGGTAACCATCAAATTGCATATGCTTGCAATATATTTTGGAGACCAAAGAACTACAGTTTATTCACGAATGCAAACAAATACATTTTGGATATAAATAATTTATTTGTTTCAACTTAGTTCGAAGTGATCATGAAATTCATTTGATTTATAGTTATATCTTTTCTTATTTGTAATTTAAATATCATAGTGTGGAGTATTAGTATATTTTAGCAACGAATATATTGTTCATGACCTATATTAATCATTTAACCTTGTTTTCTTGGTTGACTTGGAATTAAAATTTTATATACTTATTGATATCTCTGTGTCCGCTGACATTTGATCTTTTTCCCTTGGTTGACCTCGAATACGATGTATGTGTGTGATGTTTGTTCCTATTAGATCCATGAGCGGAACTTCAAGTTCGTGCTTGATTCACGAGGTGGAAAAAGAAAGCGTAGTGAGACTGTTTTCCAGTAGACCCTAGATCTGTTTTCTGCATTATTGTGGTATGCGACTGATCTATTTAGAACATAGAGTTTCCACCGTATCTAGAAGTTTTGGAGATATACATACCAATGATCCGAAACCTGGGATAGTTTTCCGAATTGAAGCTGGTGTGCTGTGATGGAGATGCCGGCGATGCTCCCTTGCTGTTGTTGCTTTCTTTTCCTGTTTTGGATAAGGAGGTGGATTCTTGCAAAGCGGTTGGTGTGGAACTGTTGATTTTAGAAGCCAAGTAGAGTAGTTTTGGTGTGGTTTCTACCCAAAGACATTTCCGACCTACTTCGGGGTGTTATTGTCCATTCACTTTTATATTTATTCTATTATGACTCTATACATTTGGGACCTACTTGGGGGCATTATCGTCCACTCTCTTTTATGTTTATTCTATTCTGCCACTATTACATCCGGGAGCTACTGTGAGGCCTTGTCGTCCACTCTCTTTTACACTTATCCTATTACGCGCTCTATGACATACGGGACCTAGTGCGGTGTTTTGTCGTCCGAGTGCCTTTTACATATATTATATTGTTCCAGCATGCTGTGGATGTTGTTGTTCATTAGTTTCCGATGTGTGGATGGGATTGTTCTCAAAAAGACAATAATAGGAAAGACAATAGCGCAGGTACAAGTGCAAGGCTTATACGATACGACGGTGGCGGAAATACGAGTACAGCGTCTTCACTAAGAGGAGCACTTGACCTTGTTTCTCTTTGTTTCTCTGGATTATTCCCGTTTTTGTCTATTGTAGTTGCAGGTGCAAGGCTTGGTTGGTACGGAGGTGAGGGAGAAACGAGTACAGCGTCTGCATCAAGAGGAGCACGTTCTGTGTTTCTCTGGATGATTTTCGTTTTGTCTAGCGCAGGTACAGGTGCAAGGTGATGGGGTTCGTAGCATAGAAAACAAAAAATTTCCTACCGCAAGACGAATAAATCCAAGATCTAATCTATGGAACACCCAAGATCTAATCTACCAAGATCGAAGAAACGAGAAGATCATGTGAGACTAACCCTCGAAGATTTCCAAAGCCTACGAGATTAGATCTCGTTGTTGATGTAGTCGATCATCCTGTGCTGCAATCCGGCCGCACTTCCGTACTCGGTCGTGCGTACGGGGTCGATGAAGCCCGTCCTCTCCCCGTTCCGGCGGGCAGCGGAGGTGTGGTAGATCCCCTCGGAATCCCGGCAGCACAACGGCGTGGTGGTGGAGGTGGAGGAGAAATTCCTGCGGGGCTTCGCCAAGCTCGCGCGAGGAAGAAGGAGGAGGGAGAGAGGGGCGGCTAGGGCTTGGGGGGATGATGTGCTGCGCCCCAGCCCTCCCCTCCCTCTTATATAGGCGTGGGGGGCTGCCTTGGCCCCTCCTCCAAGCCTTTGGGTCGGCCAAAACAAGGGGGGGAACTTCCCCCCCAAGTTAAGTCCCTATTTTCAAGGGATTTGATCTTATCCACTTGGTACAGCCACATGGGCCTTGGGGGCTGGTGTGCATGGCCCATGTGGGCCTATGCGACCCCTCCGGTCCATGTTGGTCGTCCGGGATAGGTGGGCCCCACTATGGTACCCTCCGGAACCTTCTAGAACCTCCGGTACAATACCGAAAAATCCTGAACTTTTCCGGTAACCCTGAAAATGACTTCCCATATATGAATCTTATTCTCCGGACCATTCCGGACCTCCTCGTGATGTTCCGGATCCCATCCGAGACTCCGAACAAACTTCGGTCTCCATCTCATATTCCGAATCTACTTATGCGACATCGAACCTTAAGCGCGTCACCCTACGGTTCGTGAACTATGCAGACAAGGTCGAGACTCATCTCCGACCAATAACCAATAGTGGGATCTGGAGATCCATAATGGCTCCCACATATTCAACGATAACTTAGTGATCGATTGAACCATTTACATACGATACCGATTCCCTTTGTCACGCGATACTTTACTTGTCCGAGGTTCGATCATCGGTATCTCCATACCTTGTTCAACCTCGTTACCGACAAGTACTCTTTACTCGTTACCGTGGTATGTCATCTCTTGTGATCCAATCACATGCTTGCAAGCTAATCAGACGACATTCCACCGAGAGGGCCCAGAGTATATCTATCCGTCATTGGGATGGACAAATCCCACTGTTGATCCATATGCCTCAACTCACACTTTCCGAATACTTAATCCCATCTTTATAACCACCCATTTACGCAATGGCGTTTGATGTAATCAAAGTACCCTTCCGGTGTAAGTGATTTACATGATCTCATGGTCGAAGGACTAGGTAACTATGTATCGAAAGCTTATAGCAAGTTGAACTTAATGACTTGATCTCATGCTACGCTTATTTGGGTGTATGTCCATTATATCATTCACCCAATGACATAACCTTGTTATTAACAACATCCAATGTTCATGATCACGAAACCATGATCATCTCGTTAATCAACAAGCTAGTTATACAAGAGGCTTACTAGGGACTCCTTGTTGTTTACATAACACACATGTATCAATGTTTCGGTTGATACAATTATAGCATGGGATGTAAACATTTATCATGAACACTAAGATATAACAATAACTAATTTATTATTGCCTCTTGGGAATATCTCCAACAGTCTCCCACTTGCACTAGAGTCAATAATCTAGTTTACATTTGTAAGGATATAACACCTTGGCCTTCTGGTGCTTATCATGTTTTGCTCACGGGAGAGGTTTTAGTCAACGGATCTGACTGTTCAGAAACGTATGTATTTTGCAATTCATTTGCGTCTCTACGCATCACTCATTTTCAAATGAGTCGGCATTAAATATGTTTGGTCTTCTGGTGGAACCTTAATTCCGCGGTCTGAAATATGTCACTAATATTGTCACACACAATATAGCTTCAAAGTTCTGACACTATCGGAACTACACCAAGTTCTCAAAGAACTTCTTGACTTAACATCCTCAATCATTGTCAAAACAATGACATACTCTGCCTTCTTTTGTAGAATCCGTCACAATATTTAGAACTCTTCTAAAACTAGCATTGTGCTACCCTTTTAAACAACACTTAGCCTAATTGAGATTTGAAATTAATTTTTATATGTGACCAAACAAATATCGGTGCAACACCTTACAACAATTTGTTTGTCATTACCCCATATAAAACTATATATATATCCTTGGTTCTTCTAAAGTACTCAAGGATATTCTTTACTGTCGTCTAATGATCATCACATGAATCATTCTGGTATATGCTCATAATACCTTTAGAGCATAGAACATCTGACTGTGTACATATTATTCGTGATCTAAAATCACTCATGTGTTTTTACTCATCGAGTGTCAAATACACTCAAGTCTTGTTAAACCTTCGCATGAAAAGAACACCCTTCTTAATATTTTTATATTGAACTACTTCAATATCCATTCTATGTACTTTGACTTAAACTTATTATGTGTTTCAATCTATCTTCATAGATCTTGACACTAAATATGTTTCAGTCCATATCCTTTCATTGAAGTTAATTCTCAATGAAACCTTTTTAATCAATTATATAATTACATTATTTATAATCAACGATATGTCATCTACATAAAGTATTACAAATATGTCTCAGCGCTCCCACTTAATTTCTTGCAAATGCAAGCATCTTCATCGTTTCTGATGAAATCAAAACCCTTTGATTATTTCATCCGGTGAAGATTCCAACTCCGCGATACTCACTTCATCCAATTGAAGTTCGTATACCTATCTAGTATTCCACGGACTAGCAAAAACTCTTGGTTGTATCTAGTATACATCCTTCATACACGCTTCTGGTAAGGAATGTATTTCTGCCATCTTACTATCATATCTCATAAAAGAAATATGTAGCGATTACTAGAATAATCCACATAGACTATAAGCATTGCCACGGAAGATCTAATCTTATCGCAGTCAACTCTTTGAACTTTGTCGTAAACAACTTTTCGATAAGTCAAGCTTCTTTAAGGATATTTCATCCAAGTCCATCTATTTTATAGATCCATTTACTTTCAATAAGCATTCATCTATCTTGGATTTCATGGCGCATAGCCATTTTAACGGAGTCAGGGCCCATCATAACTTCTTTGTATGTAGTTGGTTTATCATTGTTCAAAAACAATCATTTGTCCACAAATCATTTATTTGATCACAAAATAAACCACATATACAAGGTTCAATTAGTACTTTGATCTCCATGACTATAACACTTTGTAGACATGGGAGCCATGATCTTCGTAGCCGCTTCGGAACCAATTCCGATGCTGCGCTACTACGATCATCATGCTCAGGTTCATGAACCTTATCAAGTTCCATTGTCCTCCCACTCAAATAGTTCGCTAGAAACAATTTCTTTGAAATAAGTAAGAAACATCGACAAACACTTTTATCTTTGTCTCCATAGTGGAAAGAATTCCCAATCATTTCTCTGGGATAACCAACAAAGACATTCATCCGATTTTGGTTGTAAACTTATTTACTTATGCTATGCATACCAAAATTTAAGAAAGGAATATTATGGTTTATACCCATGCCATAACTCGTATGGTGTCATTTCAACGGATTATGATGATGCTCTATTTAGTGTAAAAGCGGTAGTCACTAAAGCATAATCCATAAAAATATAATGGCATCAATATTTTATCTCATCTTTGATCCAACAAGGTTTGGATACATATCTCGGATACTTCATCATTACTATGATACTCCAAGAAACGTGAGTTGTAGAACAACTTCATAACTCTCTTAGATGTTCGCTAAAACTCGTAATTCAAATATTTCCACTATGATCCAATCATAGATATTTGACTTTTCTATTACGATGATTTCCACTTCATGCTGAAATTTATTTGAATCCATTCAAATGTTTCAAACTTCTTCCTTATCGAATATATCAACATATACATACTCAATTCATTGTTGGAAGTTTTCATGAAGTAGAAGAATCTCCCGCACACAACTATACCCAGTGAACCACATATATCATCATGTATGTTTCCACTAAGTTAGTTGCCCGTTCAACTCTTGGCCTATGAACGGTATTTAGTCATTCTTTTTAGAAAAGATTTGCAAGCGCCAAACGATTCAAAAATCAAATGACTCCAAAAATCCATTTGCATGGAGTTCCTTCATGCGTTCCTCTCTAACATGACCTAAATGGCGGTTCCACAAATAAGTGGAATTCAAATCATTTGCCTTATGGCATTTTAGCGTCAGTGTTATGTATGTGTGTTTCACCATTAAGATTTATAATAACTTATCCATCGTACATGGAGTAATGTCATAATTTGAACAACTCATTGTTTTCATTTGACCGAGCAAAATAACAATTTATTAAGTTCTTTATTATAAATTCTAAGGGCTAGGTAGAATGCCAACGACAAACATAATAACACTTTATTATGTTCCAGACGTGCATTATTACCTTATTCCTTATCAGTCACTTAGGCCATCGTATTCTTGTATTGCGTTGTATTGTATGATATCTCATACCAACCAATCTGGTACAAATACCCAAGAATTTTATTATGTGACCAAACAAGGAATACATCCATAACATGTATATCATCTATATACACACGAGCTAGACTTTCTAGTCTTTTTCTTTCTTTACTGCCAAAATATCTTTTGTGGTTTCTCTTTTAGCATTCCCCATTCTTAGAAAACACTTCACCTTCAATAACTTCTAGGTACATTGGTCAAATACCAATAACCTTGAGGTTCTTACTTTAAAGTTGATCATCATATGACAAGTGTTCCAGATTTCACTATTAGTAATTTTTGTAACATGATGAACAATTTCACTCATAATTTTATCCATCATATCATGACGACTTTCCGAGACCATGTCTGTACATGCTAGGCTCGTAAAGTTTAACCTCAGTATTCGCATGTGCAAATCTGGCTTGCACCCGTTGTATGCACACGTAGAATCTATCACACCCGATCATCACGTGATGCTTCGAAACGACGAGTCTTAGCAACGGTGCATACTAAGGATGATCACTTCATGGATATGCGAATATCGTTAGTGCCCAACTAGTTGGAGGATTGAGACGCCGGGCGTCTTCAACCTTCGTACATTCCCATAAAACTTATGAGTTTATGTAGTCTCACTAGATTATATTCTATCATCTTGCAATAAGGTCTTAGATATCACATATATCTCATACCTTGCTTATTTCTAAAACAAAATTTCCAGCTCCTTACTTTTCAAACGGATTTGAACTTCAAATTTCACGGAGACAAGATGATTTGGTACTAATTGAAACCATTGCTCTTTGAATCATTAATGTGAGGTTTACTAAAAGTTTGCATTAGGACTTAATCATATCTTGATTCTTTAACAATACGGTACCAGTCCGTAAAGTTACTTGTCAGACTTGACAGGATATTTCTATCTCAATTACAAGACTAGCGCATGGTAGATAACGGATGCCAATTCTACAAATTTAATCCAAAATACTATTCGAGACTATGTTCATGATAATTAGTTCATGTTTTAATCTAATTACTAATGAACTCCCACTTAATACAACATCCCTCATGGTTGTTAAGTGGTACACGATCCAAATCCACTACACCAAAACCGATCATCACGTGAGATGATGTAGCTTCAATGGTGAACATCAACATGTTGATCATATCATCCATATGACTCGTGTTCAACCTTTCGGTTTCCGGTGTCCCGAGGCCATGTCTGTACATGCTAGGCTCGCCAAGCAAACCCAAGTATTCCGCGTGTGCAAACATGGCTTACACCCGTTGTATGTGAACGTAGAATCTATCACATCCGATCATCACGAGATGCTTCAAAACGACGAACTGTAGCAATGGTGCATACGAGGGGAGAACACTTTATTATCTTGATATTAATGTGAGGGATCATCTTATAATGCTACCGTCGCGATCTAAGCAAGATAAGATGCATAAAGGATTAACATCACATGCAATTCATAATATGTGATATGATATGGCCTTTCTTCTTGTGCTTTTGATCTCCATCTCCAAAGCACACGAGCATGATCTCCATCATCACCGAGCATTGTACCAAGGTCCATGGCACCGCTTCATGGTTGTCCATCACTTATAGCTACTATAACAACTACTTGAAATAAAGCTATTACATGATGAATAGACACGCAGGTCTTAACAAATTTAAAGACAACCATTAGGCTCCTGCCGGTTGCCATAATACAATAATGAACATCTCATACATCAAATATAATCATCATTACATCATGGCCATATCACATCACCAAACCACTGCAAAAACAAGTTAGACGCCTCTAATTTGGTTTGCATATTTTACGTGGTTTAGGGTTTTCGAGTAAGATCCAATCTACCTACGAACATGAACCACAACGGTGATACTAGTGTTGTCAATAGAAAGAGTAAATTGCGATCTTCACTATGGTGGGAGAGACGAGACACCCGCAAAGCCACTTATGCAATACAAGTTGCATGTCAAGCGTGGAGCAAGTCTCATGAGACGCGGTCATGTAAAGTTAGCCGGGCCGCTTCATCCCACCATCCCGCAAGATGCAAAGTACACAAACTAAAGCAACAAAAGCATCAACGCCCACAAAACCATTGTGTTCTACTCGTGCAACGGATCTATGCATAGACATGGCTCGATACCACTGATGGGGTTCGTAGCATAGAAAACAAAAAATTTCCTACCGCAAGACGAATAAATCCAAGATCTAATCTATGGAACACCCAAGATCTAATCTACCAAGATCGAAGCAACGAGAAGATCATGTGAGACTAACCCTCGAAGATTTCCAAAGCCTACGAGATTAGATCTCGTTGTTGATGTAGTCGATCATCCTGTGCTGCAATCCGGCAGCACTTCCGTACTCGGTCGTGCGTACGGTGTCGATGAAGCCCGTCCTCTCCCCGTTCCAGCGGGCAGCGGAGGTGTGGTAGATCCCCTCGGAATCCCAGCAGCACAACGGCGTGGTGGTGGAGGTGGAGGAGAAATTCCTGCAGGGGCTTCGCCAAGCACTGCGCGGGAAGAAGGAGGAGGGAGAGAGGGGCGGCTAGGGCTTGGGGGGATGATGTGCTGCGCCCCAGCCCTCCCCTCCCTCTTATATAGGCGTGGGGGGCTGCCTTGGCCCCTCCTCCAAGCCTTTGGGTCGGCCAAAACAAGGGGGGGAACTTCCCCCCCAAGTTAAGTCCCTATTTTCAAGGGATTTGATCTTATCCACTTGGTACAGCCACATGGGCCTTGGGGGGCTGGTGTGCATGGCCCATGTGGGCCTATGCGACCCCTCCGGTCCATGTTGGTCGTCCGGGATAGGTGGGCCCCACTATGGTACCCTCCGGAACCTTCTAGAACCTCCGGTACAATACCGAAAAATCCCGAACTTTTCCGGTAACCCCGAAAATGACTTCCCATATATGAATCTTATTCTCCGGACCATTCCGGACCTCCTCGTGATGTTCCGGATCCCATCCGAGACTCCGAACAAACTTCGGTCTCCATCTCATATTCCGAATCTACTTATGCGACATCGAACCTTAAGCGCGTCACCCTACGGTTCGTGAACTATGCAGACATGGTCGAGACTCATCTCCGACCAATAACCAATAGTGGGATCTGGAGATCCATAATGGCTCCCACATATTCAACGATAACTTAGTGATCGATTGAACCATTTACATACGATACCGATTCCCTTTGTCACGCGATACTTTACTTGTCCGAGGTTCGATCATCGGTATCTCCATACCTTGTTCAACCTCGTTACCGACAAGTACTCTTTACTCGTTACCGTGGTATGTCATCTCTTGTGATCCAATCACATGCTTGCAAGCTAATCAGACGACATTCCACCGAGAGGGCCCAGAGTATATCTATCCATTCATTGGGATGGACAAATCCCACTTGTTGATCCATATGCCTCAACTCACACTTTCCGAATACTTAATCCCATCTTTATAACCACCCATTTACGCAATGGCGTTTGATGTAATCAAAGTACCCTTCCGGTGTAAGTGATTTACATGATCTCATGGTCGAAGGACTAGGTAACTATGTATCGAAAGCTTATAGCAAGTTGAACTTAATGACTTGATCTCATGCTACGCTTATTTGGGTGTATGTCCATTATATCATTCACCCAATGACATAACCTTGTTATTAACAACATCCAATGTTCATGATCACGAAACCATGATCATCTCGTTAATCAACAAGCTAGTTATACAAGAGGCTTACTAGGGACTCCTTGTTGTTTACATAACACACATGTATCAATGTTTCGGTTGATACAATTATAGCATGGGATGTAAACATTTATCATGAACACTAAGATATAACAATAACTAATTTATTATTGCCTCTTGGGCATATCTCCAACACAAGGCTTGTGGAGTACAGATGTGAGGTGGAGACGAGTACACCATCCGCACGGCGAGGAGCACGGTACTGTGTTCCCCTTTGTTATTTTCCGTTTTGTCTAGCACAGGTACAGGTGCAAGGCTTGTGGAGTACAGATGTGAGGTAGAGACGAGTACAGCATCCGCACGGTGAGGAGCAATGTACTGTGTTTCCCTTTGTGATTTTCCGTTTTGTCTACCGCAGGTACAGGTGCAAGGCTTGTGGAGTACAGATATGAGGGAGAAACGAGTACAGCATCCGCACGGTGAGGAGCACGGTACCGTGTTTCCCTTTGTGATTTTCCGTTTTGTCTAGCGCAGGTACAGGTGCAAGGCTTGTGGAGTACAGACGTGAGGGAGGAACGAGTACAGCATCCGCACGGTGAGGAGCACGGTACCGTGTTTCCTTTTGTGATTTTCCGTTTTGTCTAGCGCAGGTACAGGTGCAAGGCTTGTGGAGTACAGATGTGTGGGAGAAACGAGTACAGCATCCCCACGGTGAGGAGCACTGTACCGTGTTTCCCTTTGTTTCCCTTTGTGATTTTCCGTTTTGTCTAACGCAGGTACATGTGCAATGATTGTGGATTACGGAGGTGACGGAGAGACGAGTATAGTTTCCGCACCAATGGGAGCAGGGGTCCGTGTTTGTGTTTGTTTCTCTGCAACAGTTTCTGTTTCCTCTAGCGCAGGTACATGTTCAAGGATTGTGGAGTACGGAGGTGACATAGAAACGAGTACAGCGTCCGTACCATGGGGAACACGCCGTGTTTGTTTTTGTTTCTCTGCAACAATTTCTGTTTTGTCTGGCGGAGGTACATGTGGAAGTATTGTGGAGTACAGATGTGACGGAGAGACGAGTATAGCGTCCGTACCAACCGTGTTTTTTTTTGTTTCTCTGCAACAATTTCTGTTTTGTCTGGCGGAGTTACATGTGCAAGGATTGTGGAGTACAAAGGTGATGGAGATACGAGTACAGTGTCCGCACCAAGAGGAGCAAAAACTTGTTCTGCAAGATTTTGTTTTTGATATTTTTTTTCTACGAGGTACAATGCAACCAACATGGTTAGAAAATAGTACACTTGTTTCACATTGATAATCACTGGTTCGAATCAGGAAGTTATGCAATGATATGTTTGCGGAGTTTCAACTTTGCAGACATTTACAAAAGTACAGATACTAAAAAAGTTGTAGGTAGTTCAAGCCAACGTCTTAGTACAGACGTTCATCACACTTCAGTTGTAGAAGTAAAAGTTTTCTGATGCTTCCATTGGGCCATCATCTTGCACCTGTAAATCAAAGATATAACATAAAAAGTTTATTATGAAAAAATTATTTATTTTGTAAATTCACCACGACAACTTAACAGTATTACTTTATTTTGTATTCAATGAACAAGTTAATATTATCTTCATTGTTTGATTGTACCTGAATCCTTTCTTTTGTAGAAGCAGTTTACTTCACAACCTGTTACGATATGTTAACAAGTTAGAAAAACAATTTAAACGGTTGCTGTATTTGTAATTGAGGTTAACTCATATGTAGTCGAGGTTAACTCACATTTTTTCCACTTCTTGTTTTTTCTCGAGTGCCTTCTTGAGTTGGAGATGCGAGCTTCTTTGTCAACCTGGTTTTTTGTATTTAAACTTTATTAGTCTTATATTGTTGTACTTGGAACTTTAAAATTATGATTTGTAAGTAGTTAGATTAGTTAAATTTGAACGGACACAACAAAAAATTGCCGGTGTGATTATGTCTTTTGTCGTACCTCATTATTTGTTATCCTTTCATCTTGCTTGAATTTGCTTGCAACGTTCATCCTGTGCTTTCTTGAACAATGCGAAAGTTTGTCTCGAGATGAAATGTTGTCTTCGTAAACTTTCTATAACTTTAGCTTCGTTGTCGAAATTTCTTTGACGATAGTTGCTTGGTTTTCAGCAGCTGTTCCATTTTTTAGGCGGTCAAATGTAGTTGGTACTTTGTGTGATAGGTCGTATGCGCTAGTCAGCAAGTTGTCAATCTGTTCCAATGTATCTTCTGATACACTGGTGTTTTCTTCTTCAATGGAACCACCAGTTGGAATGCTTGATCCTCTGAAAGTACGCTTTGCCGACATCATTTGGTCTTCATGATGCGGATACATTCTTTTCAGTGGATTCCTTTTCTGGTAGTAAACTATGTCATTTGGTGCTTTCCACTGTTAGGATGAGAAAATGAAAACATTGTATTAACTTATGCAGTATGAGATACAATTAACAAAAAAGATAAAGGGTCATTGAAATTTTCTTACAGGTAAGTTTCCAAATATCCAGGTATTGGGGTCTTCCCCGCCTTTTTTAGCACAGTCTGCTGCAGCGATGCTCTTTAGTTTTTCATAATCCATGAAGTGTGTACGAGGTGTTCTTGTGTCCAGGTCTGAAAGGCCTTGTTTCATACAACAGTCAAGATATAACAGAACTGGTGCTATGATGCAGCCAGGCGAGGGCAGTCCATTTTGATTTAGATTTTTCAGCATCGGATGATCTGCTCTCTTGAGCTCATCTACAAGCAAGCGACACAAATCCATGTCCTTCAACTTTGATATGTCCAGATTATTTACCATTGCTGCCTCCCTTGACACACGGACAGCTGTTCCAGGGCATATGAATTTCATGTACATTATCAACACAAATACGTTCAGAGCCAAATTGTCGTTTGCTTCGTCTTTAACCAACAGCCTTAGGAGCTTGCGAAGGTCATCAGTATTCATATCCTCATTTTTCCTAAATCCAAGCTCAATCTTCAACTCATGCAATGTTTTGTCGTTGCCACTTTCTCGATGGTCTAGGAGTTGTGTTTGAACCGTCCGGCGGTCCAAAAGCGGATGGATAGCATAAGATGTAATCTCAATTACTTTGTTTGCTACTCCTAGATTCGAAGTCATGGTTGTTGGATCTATTCTATTCATAAGGAAGCGAGCAAGTCGGATATTAATGTTTTGCCTGATCTTGCTGTCAAGCAAAGGACTCAAACTTGCATCCCGAAGCCTTTTTATATGCCGTTCCTCCAATATTTCAACACAGGTGAATAGCTGTCTAAGTGAGCATCTTACTGTCTTGTTGATCGTTCTGGCCATAAAATTTATTTTTGCTTTTTTTGCAATCCTTCTTGCCTTTTCCTGTTTATTGCCTTTATTTTTTTATCTTCTGAATTTTCAGATTTGTTCTGCATGATTAAAATCAATTGTGTTAGACAAAAATGTTTAACAATATAATAAATGCATTTATTTTGCATCCAAGGTACTAAGAAAATAATCATATTTACCTCGTTGTATTCATCGTTTTCTTCTTCGCTTGTGTTGTTCTCTTCGTTGTCGTCATGCTCAGCGTGATGTTTGGTATTGCGATACGATTTTCTTATTGCGGCGGCATTTTTTGATTTCTTTCCTTCTTTGGCAGATTTTGTAGGCTGTGTTTTTTCTTCTTCATTGATATTTGGAGCACTTTGGCTAGAGCTGGTGACTACTGTCTCTTTTGTAGATGACAATCGTTTGCTTCTCCTTGGACTTTTAGAACCAATATCGACAGTTTTCTTTAACATGTTTTCAGACTCTTTTTCCATTCTTGCTGCCACTTTCTCTGATGATATATTCTTGTGCTTTCTTCCTGCAAGGCTATTCAAAATGTTTCTGCGAGGAGGCGGTCTGACTACTGTCGCAATATTTTTAGAGGAATCTGCGCTTGTTCTTGCTTCATAATTTTTCCTTTTAGATTGTATATTTGCATTGAATGCATTTATGTTGTCTTGTTCTTCTGGGAACACAACCGCCAGTGGCTTCAAGTTTAGTGGGGCAATTGGAGCTTCCTCATGATTTATAGTGGCTGCAATAATATCGCAGAAATCATCTATCCAAAGGTTAATACATGAAAATCGTATTTAAAATTTAATATAATTGTTTGAAGCTATTATAGTTTTATACAGACGCATTTTAGTTGTATAGACGTTTTAGTTAATCTTAAACTCATTGTCACGGATGGTAAGTACCAGAAAATTTTTATATTAGAAATTTTGAATTTTTTTGTTTTAATATGCTTTAAAGATAAACCGGTTTGAATTCAAAGGAATCATAAGAGTAACACATTTTTGCATCGAGGGATAAGTTTGTACAATACCTTCATTCAAGGACGGTGATTCCTGCTGAGTTGTCATACCGGAGATTTGCTATTCTTCCTGAAATTGAAATGCAAAAATCTGCATGGGAGGAAAGCAACTGTTTAAATTTATCATGGAAACTATTCTTAAATCAATTTTGTTAAGATGAGTGCCGTAGCGCACTTTCACACATAAGGCTGTAATTATGTCTTAAATTGATAAGGCAATATGAGCAGGGGGTAAAGTTATTATTTAAATTTTCCTTGGTTTCTACTCATGGTTAAAAACATAAGGCTGTAGTTTTGCCTTAGATTAATAAGGTTTGTACCTGCAGTTACAGAGTGCATTAGAGAGCTAATACTGTTTACAACAGTCAGACTAATAAGCAAATAAATATTTAATAACGAAAGGTCTGCTTTAGACGCAGATGCCATTTACTTCCTTAATTTCTATATACCATTGGAGAAGAAACTAAAGGATGAGCCATCGGTGGAATTGATCCATACTGTGCCCGAACTCACAGATCTCTAAAGGCACGCGCCGTCGCGGATTGAAGGGTGGCCGGCGGAGTCGGCGGAGTGAGTAGAGTAGCCACTCTAATCCCCGCAGCAATAACTCAGATCTCCACAGCTTCCTTCACCGCTGGTCGATGAGGAGTAGTGGAGTGTAGAGAGGATAGGTGTTTGGCGGCTCGCTAGGGTTTGCCCTTACTTTTTGCTGGACCGGTGATGGGGGAAGAAATGGGAGCTGCCGCACAGTCTATGTGTTTTAATTTGTATAAAAGGAATACAGGTGTGGAGACAACGAATTCAGGCATCGTAGTGCAGTCTGTTGCTTGATGGGAAACTAACCTCGGATGGAGAAGCAGTGGAGACTATCTTGATTCTCCGACAAGTTCTTGAACGGGGTCGGCTCGTGCACGCGTCCTTGCGCTGAGTTCTTCCGTGGGTGTTTGAGTAGATTAGAGTTGAGTATGTAGGTTTTTGCCCTAATACAGTTATAATATAGATGTAGAAGACGAATTGGTTGATATTGTGGGACCCACCACGTCAGGGTTTTGCTGGATTTTTTGATATTCTGAATAATACCACTTATACTCTAACGATAATATCATTATTTTAATAATGAATATTATTACCAGGTTGTTTCTTTTGGTTTTGGTTGCAGCTGGGGAAATTACAGATGCGGCACGAAGATCAAAAACTATATCTTTTTGGTTTTAGATGATAGTTTACGTTTTCACGTAATATCTAATGTTGTTGATATTATGTAGTACGGTTGTGCTGTATGCGGGAGTACAGGCGTGGCACCAACACGGGTACAGACTGTTGGTAAGGGTTGAACCAAGGTTGCACATGTACCTCCGGTGGCATGTGGCAGGACGATTGACACGTTGCTAGTATCTTCGCCGCGAATGTGGAACGGCAGTTGCTATGGTGCCGTTGGATCTGCCTCGAGAGAGGAATCGTCGAGTCTCATCCGTCGCTCCGAAAACTGTTCCATACTGAAGATTGTGGGGAGCTCATTCATGTCCCATCCGTCGCCTCGGAATCTATTTTCGCTCTCTATAAAGATTGCGTGGAGCTCTCCATAACTTCCTGTGCTTCTCCGTTGCTCCAATCCACCAAAGTCTTGTCTTGTTCATCTTTTTCAAGTTTGTTCATCTACGGTAGGTATGGCGTCCAATTCCCCGATCAGCAACCTGAAGCGGGGACGCGGTCGCCCTATTGGAAGCAAGGACAAGGTGCCCCGGGCGTCGAGGAAGTTGAAGGCTGCCGCCGCCCGCACGGGGTACGAGTGCTGCATGGAGAGGAGTACGAGATTGTTCAGTCGGTATAGTTGGTTTCTTCGGTTCTATGGGATAGGTACGGTTAGTAATAGCGTAGAGTACGGTGTTGCAACTAAATCGAGGACGAGTTGTGTCATGTAGAGGAGAACCGGATCGTTTTCCGTTTGTTTCTTCGTTTTATGTGATAGGTACGGTTTGTAATAGGGTAGAGTACGGCTGATCCCGGTTGAGTACTTGTCCAATCGGAATCACGAGTACTATTACATAGTATGTATAAGTACCGAACGATGTGCTGCATAGGTACATTTATGTTGTTGATGGAGTGCTAAACCGGCGAGTGCACTATACTTGCTGTACAACATGATGCATAAATATGGTTGCATAGCATGCAATGGATGCGTAAGTATGGTTGCATATCATGAAATGGATGATTTTAATGCTCGTATTAAACTTATTTTTGGAACCGATGGACGACCCCCTCACTCCTGTAACTGCTTTCACCCCCACTACTTTTGACAGTTTTATAGGTGTTGGCGCATAAGTGTTTTTCATGGTCTATAATTAGCAACCGCTACTACTAACTGCCAACTTCAGTTCTTATATTCTGAACATTTCCTTGTATCTCTATCACATCATCCGCTGAGAAACAACAACATACTGCCGTACAGGAATATCCACTCTTCTTCATCAATGGAGAAGGGTTCTTCCTCTCTCGTTTACGAGATCGCTTCGGTCCATTGACGCATATCGGCGCTCACTCGGACGTCATCACCGTTGCTAGAATGTCCCGAGGTATGCCGGGTATGCGCAATGCTATCCGTGAGGATGCAAGGTTTCCTTTTGGATCGCCGTGTCTCGCTGCATTCGATCCTAGTTCATGGCCCGCTGATCGCACCGAACAGGTATTCATTGTTTTTCATGGATTGCAACAAAATGTTTGTGTACTTGTATTTCATACTAGAAAATTCGAAAATTCGCAGGGTATTGACGCATCGCTGATGCCACTAGACGCTCCTTTCGCAAAAGCATTTGTACCTTGTACACAGGTCGGGCCAGGCGACAAGCACTGGGTTGGTTCCAATGGAGAATGGGTTGCAGTTGTTCAAGAGCAAGCACGGTGGTCTCTGCTTAACGTCTACACAGACGAGGAGATCCCTCTGCCATCCGTTCGTAACGTTGGAATCGCTCCTAATGGGCCTTTCTTGTATCGGTATGATTTGGCACACATGCAGTTGTTGAAGATTCAGATAACTGCTGAACCATACAGGGTTGGAAACAAATGGAACTACTATGTCATAGCAGTGTTTGATAAGATGATTGCAATCATGCGTGGTGGTAGTAGGGACGTGCTGTGGAGGATCCTTCGCAATGATTTCCTTGCACCGTCAAGGTATGTTGATGCCATTCTTACCAGTGGTAGGATCTACGCTGTTACTGCACCCAGAGGGGATGTCCTTGTTTGGGATCCAACTATTTGGGGTGAGTTTTTGATTTCTGTGCTTATAGTTTTTTTCTTTATTTTTGCACTTATTTTATACTATTTTTTTGCATCACGTTTTTCTTAGTTATATAGTATCCGATCTATCTTGACCACGTTTAAGCAAAAAAAAAACAGGTGCCGGTGCTGCTCCTCAGGTGATAGCTGCTCCAGAGATTATTGAGCAGCCAAATCTACATGGTGGTGTTCATGATGGCAACAACATTGCTCCCGGCACGTGGTTCCTTTCTCCGGGCTATGAAGGCACTATTCTTTGGATTAATGTTAGAGGTCATGGTGAACCCAGTGAAGGTAATCCGATCGATCATATGGGGAGGGAGCTACTGATTTACCCGTCGATGCGTTGTCATGTCTATGCTAAAGATTCTTATGGTGATGACCCTGTCACACCAAACCGGGTCGAGCTTGAAGGTACTGCAAGGCACATCTTTGTTTCTTGGTATAAACTACCCGTTTCTCGCTTGGTCCTCCCGAGGCAGCTGGTCTCAACGATGTCAATGCAGCTTCGGTTTTCACATCGGTCGTGTGTTTGCTACTCACAAGCGTTTCCACCAAGTACCACAGCCTGTTCCAGATTGGTGTAGGATGTCACTCAATGGTGGAGTTGGCATTGGCTCCTTTTCGAATATGTTGCGGCTGGCTGGGGTGATATTGTGGAGTCTCCTATGTGGTTTGTTCCTACCGTTACAAATGGATTTGAATTTGGCTTTTAGATATGAAGAAGTGTCCGAAAACTTTAGAAGTATTGCTAGTGAAGTATTTTAAGTCATTTATAATGCAGTTGTTTTGTTCAAACCATGTGTTGAAATTTTATTGATGTTTGTTTCAAGGATGTTTTATTCTTATTTGTACCTATGTCTCGGTTGTATTGAAGAATCTTATAATAAGGCAGTATTGTAAGCATTAACTGTCTATTGGTTATTCAAGGTGTTGTTGTTTTTAACTGGTTATTTATTTTTTTATCTGCAATCTTTCGGTTTCGCTGGGTAGGTACAGGTCCCAGTATGGTGAAGTACATCTCTTACCTTAAGACAAGTACAGCTGCAGCACCAAACAAAACCATATAATAATAGGAAGCATAGTAACATCTTTTATTACAGCCACTTCTAAACAGATCCTGTTAAATTACTCGCCTGTGAGAGCAGGTTCCCCGCCGGCATGACGACCCTAATTCAAGACCAGAAAAGCAAAATTGACACAAAATTACCTTTGAGGATTTGGGACTCAGTACATGTTGGCTTGCGGTGAGAGGACTTATGGTAGATCAGCAGTCCTGAAGATTGATTTTGTCAGTGCTACTGTCGGTTGTTGATGCTGCTATGCTGCGCGCAGTGCTGCTGCTGATTAGCGCAGCTGCACGACGCCCTGGTTCGGAGGACTGGATAAACCTAACCCTGTTTGACAGTCAGCAGAATTAAATAATGGGGGAAGAGTATGTAGTACAAGTACTAGTATTTGATACATTAGATAAGGATTGCAACACACAGAATGGTTTGTCCTAGTGGTTCGAAGGTATTATGCATAGGTTGTGAGTTCAACTCCTCTCACGTGTCATTTATGTTGAGGTAAAACTGTGTATGGATATAAGGTGATGTTGCACAGTTTAGTAACAACGATTGTAATTGTTAGTAAATTGTGTCACATCATCTTCTATCCGACACCCGTTGTATCTTTTTTTCATTATAACAAGTGATATAAACATTTCATTTACCACCTAAGAGCATCTGCGCACCTCAAATAGTCGCCGACCGATGTGTTGGCACTTTGGTATGGGTCAAGTTGGCGATGGGTACGGGGATCTCTGGGGAAACCTCCACCATCGCCGCACCGATCCCCGATCATCCCCATCCCCGAAATAGCCGTTCCTCCTCATCGAGCCCCAGCTGCTCATTCACCTCCTCCCGCCGCCGTCGCGGGAACTCCTCCTCCTCCTCCAGTCGCCGCCGCGTGTCCCGCAGCGGCCGCGTCTCCTAGCGCTTCTATTGCACTGCTACCTGATGTTCTCTTTAGCGCGACGTCGTCCCACGAATCGAACATTTTTCCATTTCTATGTTGTTTGAACCAATGAGGCGGGGGTGGTGGGATAATATAGACTGTCGGCGAGGCGGGAAACCTCCCCGCGCGTTGTCGTAGCGATAGAATTTCCTACGCGGCAGGCGGGAGAGTTTCCGGCCGGGCGTCGTGGGTGAAAATATCTCTCGTGGCGCCCTAGCGTTACTGATATGTGGCTCCCACGCCCAAACTTTCCCGCGTCTTGAGGCGCTGGCGCGCCTGATTCGCGCCTTAGGCCAAGGGGCCGGCATGTTGTTGCCGGCGCTTTTATTAGGCTCAGGGAAAACGGTTTGTTGATTTAGAAAGAATGCATCAAACTCTCGCTTTTACTTTTATATTGACTTGTTGATAACCAACCGTGTGTATATATATTGATTATGCACAATTCACTTTATTTAACATGTCAAGTACATTGTGTAGCATCAATGTGTAGTCGCACCAGGTGTATTTTTTTGTCAACATTATAATCGATGTAACATTTGTAGAAAATCCAAAATATAGATTATTTACTTGGTGATTCTAAAAGTGAAAAATAACTAGTTTGATATATGTATCTAATGTGGCTAAAAATGTTCTATGGAAGTGTGGTCAGCTACACTGAAACGGTGGTTCCTGCTAGACATGGCCTGGCCGAGTCAAGTGAAGCACGTCTTACAACTGCAGTCCTACGAACACAACGAGCGCAGAAAAATAAAAAGGCACCACTGTGTCGGTCAACGGTGATAACTTAATAGGAGAATAGGCATAATTGATGATAACCCCCTCCTTGTTCGTAATTCCTTGCTCTCAGGCCCCTTTTGCGTCTGTACGTCTAACACACAGTTATTATTGATTAATCCGCTATTAATTATCAGTCTGATCACATTCCAACGAGGGAATACAATTCGGCACTGATGTGTTCTCACTCATCGTCACCACCTTGATCTTGTATAAAAAGAACCCCATACCAAGTGGATAGGTATCAAAACCATCAGTTGAACCATTTTCTTCTCCCATCCTTATGGTGCCCCAAACAAGTGACACCGTATATTCGTTCGAGCATCTCTCAATGGAATTCAAGGTCACCGTAACCACAAGGGCTGCAACAATGGAGAAGTGGATCTACCGCGTATCCGAAGATTTCATGTGCGACGCCAGCGCAAAGATCGTTGGTCTTGATTGCGAGTTCACTAACAAAGTGAAAGGAACAAAGCAGAAACTTCTTCCAGAGGATAAACGGCAACGTGCAGCAGTTTTGCAGCTATGTGTTGCCAATGACATCATTCTTTTTCAGGTATCACAAATGACACCATACAAGTTTTTTACCAACTGTTCCGAATTATATACGTCGTTCACCTTTAGTTTGAATTTTCGCAGATATTTCAGGCAACAAAGATTCCATGTTTGTTAAAGAAATTCTTGAGCTCGGGGAAGATTTGGTTTTTGGTGCAGCAATTGATATGGATCGCAAGATGCTGATGCCTTATGGATTAAATATCAGGTGTGCGTTCGACTTGCGAGAAGATGATCAATATTCATAAACTAGATCCAGTTGTTAAGAATAAAAGAATACCATCACTCTATGATCTGTCAAATGCTGTGTTGGGGACAAATTTGGAAAAGAAAGGTGAATCTTGCAAGAAAATAAGAGAGGAAGGATGGGAAAGACCCGAATTAAGCTTTGATCTGGTCAAATATGCAGCCTTGGATGCACGGCTAAGCTTTGAAATTCCTAGAAAAAAATGGGCAATCAAGGGATACGATATTACTGGATATATGTACAATGTATGACTGATACTGTTATCATTCATATGATTGACTGTAATGTGTTTATATACAATTGTTAATCAATGTAATGTGTGATAATGTGTAGTTTGGAAATTGAAATTTTCTTTCGTATAGCAGTACTAGGTTCAACGGTGGTATTGACAGGAGTATAGCTGCTGATAGAGTATGAGTACCAGTTGTAGTAGGTACATTCGTTAAGGGCCTTAAGTACACCGGCTTTTGTTTGTTCACGTTTAATTTTTGATTTTCGTGTACAGAATTTAATGGTCGTAAGTACAGATGTTTTTATTTGTTTTTGTTTAAATTGTTGTTTTTATTTCTGTGAGTATAGGTGATCACAAAATTTTAGTAGACGATACAGCGGTGGTATGGACATGATTACGGTGGAAGGACGAATAGGGATTTCTCTTCATTTTTTTTCGCAAATTTTCGTTTCTACAGGTAGGTACTAAGATCAGTACGTTTCTAGTTTTACTTTGCTTTTAGTCTGGGATACAGTGCTCGTGCTGGGATTATTACGGTCTGAAAGTTTTGTCTTTCACTTGGACGGTACAGTCGCAAGCTGCATCGAGTATAACTTTGAAGGGCGCAAGAGTACAGATTGGGCAGTAATAGGAGTACATGAGTGTATCTGTTTGTTTTCTTAGCACTAGTGCAGGATGTTTTTTGTAAAGATTACAGTGGAGAAGGGTGCGTGAGTACAGCTACGGCACCAAAAGGATTACAGGAGTGCTTCTCCATGTGTTCTGCAGGATTTGCGTTCTCTGGGAAGGTACAGGTGTAAAAAATCGTCGAGTACAGTTGTGAAGGCTGCACGAGTTCATCTTTGGCACCGAATGGAATACATGAGTGTTTTTCTAGGTTTTCAGCAATGTTTAGGTTCTCTTGGAAGGTATAGGAGCCAAAGCGGCTTGAGTACAGTTGTGGAGGTTGCACGAGTTCAGTTTGGCATGGAGTGAAGTACATAATGTGTCTTCACGTTTTATGCATGTTTTGGTTTCTCTGGAAAGGTACAGGTGCCACAATTGGTCTAGTAGAGTGTTAAAGGTTGCACGAGTTCAGCTTTGACAGAAAATGGAGTGCAGGAGTGTTTCTCCATGATTTCTGCAAGTTTTGGGATCTTTGGGAAATGTACAGGTGCCACAATGTGTCGAGTACAGTTCTGAAGGTTGCACGAGTTCAGCTTTGGCACCAAGTTGAGTACAAGAGTGTTTCTCCATGTTTTCTGCCAATTTTGGGTTCTCTGCGAATTTACAGGTGCCACAATGGGTCGAGTACATATGTGAAGGTTGCACGAGTTCAACTTTGACAGCAAGTGGATTACAAGTGTGTTGCTCCATGTTTTGAGCAAGTATTTGGTTATGTGTGGGAACATACAGGTGCCACAATGGATCGATTACAGTTGTCAATACTGAACGAGGTCAGCTTTTACACCAAGTCGAGTGCAGGAGTGTTTCTTAATGCTTTCTGCAATATTTTGGTTCTTTGTGGAGATACAGGTGCCACAAGTTGTCGAGTACAGTTGTGAAGGTTGCACGAGTTCAGGTTTTACAGCAACTTGAGTACAGGACTGTTTTTCTTCATGTTTTCTGCAAGATTTGCTTTCTCTGTGAATATACTGGTGTCACAATGACTCGAGAACAGTTGTGATGGTTTTAAGAGTTCATCTTTGGCATCAAAGAGGATAACGGGACTGTTTCTCTATGTTTTTCATCATGTTTTTTGTTCACTGGGAAGTGACAGGTGTGAGCTGTATCAAGTACATTGGTGAATGTTTCGTGAGTACACCCTCGGAACTAATAGGATTACGTAAGTTTTTTTTCATGTTTTCTGCATGTTTTGGGTTCTCTAGGAAGATACAGGTTCATGGGACGAATACAGTCGTCAAGTTTGCATGAATCCAGGTTTAGCACCAAAAGGAGTACATGAATGTTCCTATATGATTTCTGCAAGTTTTGTTTTCTCTGTTAAGGGACAGGTGCTAGAAGGGTCGAGTACAGTTGTCAACGATGCACGAGTACATATTAGGCACCAACAGGAGTACATAGTGTTTATTCATGTTTTCTGGAAGTTTTCGGTTCCCTGGGATACATAAGTACTGATATAAAAGTACATACTGCAGCATATTCACTAGTATGCGACTCATCAGTAAACACCAGATAAAAGGGCAAGTTCAACACAAGTACTTACTTGTAAAATGCATAAAAAAACTGGATTATAGTGTATACAAAGTTCTACACAATATAGGTTTACAGTACACGATGAAGGTCCAACACAAGTACTAAGATCTAAGACCATCGCAATGTATTCAAGTTTTTGCCACCAAAACAGCATCAAAAGGTATTCGAGGAAATGAATCGACACATACGATTCATGTGTAGTGCTCCACCATTCACCATAGGGGATGTGCTTCAAAAATATAGTAGGCAACAGTGAATAACAAGTTAATAAATATATGAGATATTTAATTGTTTTATGAAATATCAGTTGTGAACATGTGAACATTCTTACTATGATTTCTTCATTCATAAAATGAGCATGGAGGTTTTAATGCTAGGATTTCCTCTGGCAAATTGGCCTTGTTGTGCACGGTGAATATTAAGATGTACAGATACTCAGCTTTAATGTTGTTTATAAAGGGCTGCAATGGATGAAGACAATAGTAGTTACTGCATATCTTATAAACACTGTATCTTACTAACAATGTGTAGTTCACTAACACTTACATGATCATTTAGAATTGGCTGATATCCTTCACTTTTACCCAACAGAACATTTCCATCGTATAAATACGCACCCATCAGACAGTAAAATGCGCACTGATTTACTCCTTGGTGTGGGCACCTGATATATATTGGCTTGTTTGCAAGGGAAACCCATCTTTTTGGTTGATTACTTGCATTGTATGCGTCTAAACCATATACTGTTTTGAGCAGAAGTTCCATCCTTGCCATCTGTAGGAATCGGGAAATAAATGATTCCAAGCTAATGATCCACAACAACAAATATTATTATTTTTGAAGCTTGGAAAATTATTCTATACTTACTATGATATCGCATTCCGTATGGTATGTGCTCCTTGTATACAGTGGAGTACATCCCTTTGTGTCAGCATAGTTTCTAGAGTCCAATATTTCGAACTCTTTTTTGTATTTGTTCATCACATACAAAGTATAGTGATAATTTTTGAAGTACGGCATCAATATATGTTTGGTGATTGGACATATAGGAGCAAGATGAAAAATGTAGTTCTGTATGCTGTAATTGTATTGCACCTTTAGAAGTAGGGAGCTTACAAGTTTTGCGTCAAGAAGACTCTTTTCTTTGTCAACATATCTAGGGAAAGTGTCCAGTGCAGTTTGCAGATCAAAATCTTTTGTGTAGTCAAATGTTTGATCCCTTTTTTTAGAGGCTTCTTCTATTTGTTCTTGTGTCTGATTCCAAATACCCACCTGGAGAACGTGCTGCGTCATACGTTGCAAACATAGATTATATCAGTAGTTAGTGTACAATATGATCATTGTTATACTGCAACATATATTGTTGATCGCAATGCATACCATGATAAATCCTGGGCTTAACAACACTCGTTCTCCAAGTAGCGTACAAATCGGAGGTACTCCTCATCTCGTCAATGATGTAGTCCAATGTAGTACCATCCAGTAACTGACCTCTACTAAATTGTCTACCAATGTCAGCCCCATCGTTTGGTACATTGAAGCCAGGAATAGCACTGTGCATAACTGGTGCATTGAATACCTCAGTTCTGCAAGGAAATCCAAAAGGTTGAAATTAACAAGTTGAATATATGAACATTATTCAGTGCATGATAAAGTACTTACGATGCAAATTTGTTTGATGTCACTAAGAGGTTGTACAGTCTTTTTGCTTTGCATTGGTGTTTGAACTTCTTTGGTCTATATTGTGCCACAGACTCGCGATGATCTCTTGCAGTATGTTTTGGTCTCTTTGTTGATGTGGCTTCAGATGGAGAAACAAGTTTCCTCTTCTTTTTATCTAAATTATCAGTATGCTCAACATGTACATAATTGTACTCTGCATCATTCGGTGGAGTCTGAAAACTTTGTGACCCGGTGGTGCTAGAGTACATATCATCAGCTGAACCTTTTGTAATCACTGGAACCTGGCTTTTTTGAATCGACGGACAATCCTCATACATTACAGATATAGGAATAGCATGTACTAAGCGGTATTTTGTAGTCAGCACACCCTGCATGTCTACTGAATAAACAACGGGCACTCCTATTTCAGATATAGGAATTTGTTCTTCACATTGTTTCCTGTTTATATCTGCAGGCAGACCTGATTCACCCTTGGTTACAGAAATGGAAACACATCCGGCATCCTTATACAGTTCCAGCATTTCTTCAACGCCAATCATGCTGTTTATGAGTGCCATCCCTTCTATGCTTGCCCCCTCTTCTTTTACAAAGTACATGCTGTAACCCCGGCCATATCCCGTCATCTCTAACATTGCTAGCATGTTGGTATAGGTAATGTAAGATTTTCCTAGTTTCCTCTCCAAATTATCTTTTCCATCTAGGTGAAACCTAACATCCCACACTTCATCCTCCAAGCTACGAAAAAACCACACGAAAATCAAATCAAAATTCTGGATATTGCCAAACCCTAGATTTTCCTGGGTTGCGGTGCCGCAAAAATTACAGAGGAGGGAAGCAAGCTTACTCGACGCCGCCGAGTGATGAGGTCCACCGATGGCTCTCAGCCGGGCGCTCCTTCCAGACTTTCGCTAATGGAGACGAAGCCGCCGGGAACAGCGACACGTCGCCCTCGACTTTGTTTGAGGTGTCGCAGGACTCCGATACGTTATCGCCATATTCGTCGCAATGCCCGCCGCGTCTTCCACCATCTAACCCATCGTCGTAGTCGCATGGAGTCGCCATTGAGGAGGAACGGTGCGTCGTGGACTGGTCGGTTCTAGGGCAAATCTGGGTTTTTTTTAGACTTCATGGCTTCATGCGTAGATTGTTGTTTCTCCAGGGTAAGTACTGTTGCTGAGAGTATGTAGTACAGTGGTGGTACATACACGCGTACAGATGCGGCACGAACACGAGTACAGCATGTTGATGGGAGTTCAACCAAGCTGCGTGTCTACCCGGTGGCACGTGGCAGGAAGCGATGTCACGATACTGCGGTTGCTATGGTGCCGTTGTCAGGGTACGCGTTGGCACTTGGCAGTACCCGGTGGCAAGTCGGAGACACGTTGCTAGGATATGCTAATGTGCCGTTGGATCTGCCTCGAGATTTGAATCGTAAAGTCTCAAATCTCTGAACTTAAATCATTAATGTGTGTGGCAAAGTGTTCTCATTTATGTCACAGGTGGCGTTGCGCGGGAGCACGTGTCTCACCACCTACTCCCTCTCTGTTCTAGATAAGACCCGGGACCCTCTTCCCCCTGTTCAAACTGTAGTGTGGGAGACATTTTGCAAGGTAAACGAGTTCGCCTGGTGGGGGTGGAGGGGAAGATATTTGCTTCGGTGGTTCATCGCCGGGAGGATTCTTCGTGGCCAGAGACATCGGAGACCCTCATTCCTCGCTGCCAGGGTCCTCGGAGACCCTCATTCCTCTACCGGTGGCATTTTTTCTCCTGGTAAAAAATTCATTAACATTCAACTGCTTAAATAGACAGATCCGACAATTGATTTTGATTTTTTCCTCCACCTAATATTGATGTTTTGTTCATATTTTTTCGCTGTCATATTTCATTGGTAGTTTGTTGACATATGGATGTTGAGAGATCTGGTACGACAGCCTATTGCAGTTGAGAGATCTGGTACGACAACCTCATATGAAACACAGAAATAGTACATGATGCTGTTTGTGCAACTATACATGGTTGTATTTTTTAGTATGATGCATGCTCCTGATGTGTAGACATATATGTTTTGGAAACATGTTCAGTATAGATCTGTCTATCTATTATATAATTAAAGTACAAGACAACAAACGGTACAGATTAGTCAAGTAAGAAACAAACGTCTAAGATTTACTTCGGTAATGTCCGAGCACATATATGAGTCCATCCCCGCCACGTCTGCGACTAAAAGGAACAGGCCTTCACGATAGGGTAGTACTATCCAAACAAACTCCAAATTCCTACTCTATACCGATTCTGCTTCAACCGCATGCACGGAAAATCAGCCGCCTTGATCGATCGCTTTTATGCCCAGCTGAGCTGTTCCAGCGTACATCGCCATGGACAACATCGGAAGTTGAAACTGCGGTGTAGGTTTCTGTTGGCTGAGTTCCGCCCGTGGACGCTGCAGGCGCGCCGGCTCCGAGGATTGGAGATGGAGCGCAAGAAGAATAGAAGTTGTACGGCGCGGTGGTCATGGCCTCTGACAGATTCGATTCCGACTCCTCAGATCACTTGGCGCGTCGTCGCCTGCTTGCACGACAGCTAGCCCCGTCCCCCCTCTGACAGATTCGATTCCGACTCCTCAGATCACTTGGCGCGTCGTCGCCTGCTTGCACGACAGCTAGCCCCGTCCCCATCCATCGCATGAGCCCTCTTCGCGCTCTTCTGTTGTCGTGCATCCTCGGATCTTCACCGACTCCCTCAGAGGACCAAACGACACTGTACATACTAGGCTGCTCGATCGACTACCCGCTAGCTCGACGTTGGCCTGCTCTTCGTCGCGTTCAGCTCACCAACGGCACAGGCGTCGGCAGAAGCACCAAACTAGATTACTGCAGTTTTGGATTCATGCACCAAACTAAATTACTGCAGTTTTGAATTCATGGCTCGCTTGGCTGAAGTAGTGCATGTTCACAGTTGTCTGAAATATTGCAGTTTCAGGTTTATGCTTTCCCTTCTCTGGTGGATTTTTTTTCTTCTTCCAACGTTGCATAAGTTACAGAATTTCAGATTTCTGTTTTTTGGTGTGTAATTTGCTTCCATGGCTGCAAAAGAGTTTCATGCTTGGATTGGCAGGTTCTTTTCCAATCTTAGCTTTTGTCCTTTCCCTGGCTGCATTTCACGTATTTGCTAGAATCAATTTCAGTGTCCAGTGTTTGCCTCAAATACAGTTATACAATGATCAAATTAGCTAAACAGAGAATGCATAAATTCATGTCAGTTCTTATTTTGGAATTTTGTTATAATATATAAAAAAAATCTACTTTGGTTGTGAAAGTGGTAGTTAATCATGGTGTTTGCAGGCATGTTTGGAGCCGTGACCAAAAATATAGGCATGTATGAAGCCCGTCCTCCTCGGCCTGGCCACCATATTTTTTTTGTTGGGGAATCATGACAGTCGGTCATGTCCATAGACTCCATACACGAGATGGCAGCGACAGGGGTCTAGACATTGGAGCATGCTTGCAGGCAGCACCCTCATGCACAGGGACGAACAGATTGCAGCGTTGCAGGGTTTGATTATCTCACCGAAGCTACAGCCTTCCCGTCAATGGCTTCTCTAATTCTTGCTCCGCTGAATCTCACCGCGTACTTGTATATGCACACCGCCGATGCATCCTAGCTGATGATATCTCTATTCCGCGACGACTGGATGCATGTTTTCTGCCTCCAATCCCAGCAACGGGGTGTTCAAGTCTACGACATAAGATCAAGTGATGAAGCTGTGCAGGCATGAAAGCCCATGGTGCAAGGATGGTTTGGCAGTAGGGTGCAGCTCGCGCTCACTGATGCTAGCAAAACCTGTAATTCATGTACGGCTGTACAGGAAAGAAACTTAGTACTTCCGTTTTTATTTTGGTGTAATGGACAGCAACGATTGCATTCGATTTATGTTTCCTGAGCCTATTTTTTTATTCTTCAGTTCAGCAAGTATTCCACATAAATCCCAAGAAACTAATTCCTTTCGACTTTCAAGTATAACAGTCCTTACTTTGTTTTTCTTCTTCTCAGGGATAAAAATATGAAGGACATAGTGCAGATGTTTCACAAACATGAAGTTACGTTCCATGCTTCTGGTCTGATGGCTAAACCTCTGATAGTACTATTTTCGGAGAAACAATAATACGCATTCAAGATATCAACAAGGTGGCCTCTTGATAAGTACTATTTGCAGCAGTCAACAGATACATCATTGATGCTTAAAAAAAAAGAATCAAAGTCACTCGAGAGACAATGATATGAAATTCCATAATGATCACTATTTTATGGTATGTTGCACAGAAATATCCACAGGTAAAAATCCCTAACTTGAAGATTGGCTGAATGGCTACTGCAACTAATCTTTCTGGGGAGAATGCACACAATTGTGCAGTTTCTGCTCGCCATCTACTAAGGGGGTGTTTGCTTAGGCTTATCTCTGCCTTTTTTCATTTAAGGCACAAAAGCACCAAAAAATGTGCTTTTGATTTTGACTTTTGGCTTCTATCATCATGCAACAATACTTTCAGTTAAACGTCATAAAATTTAGTTGAAAGCCATTACGCAACAATTTCGTTTAATGTAGAACATTACAAACTTTGTTTATGTTCTTCATTTTTACAGATGAAATTATCTGTTGGATAACGGTTTTGAGAATACATGACAATAGAGTTTCAGTAAAATATTGTTGGCAAAGGTCAGATAGCTTTTACTTCTTGAATTTTTTTCTTTTTCGCAAGACAGTTAATTCAGTTCATAGATCTGTAGTTGAACAATACTATGCATGTTTACTGAGCTTTCATGTAAATGATCAGAGTGCGAATACATTGCGGCATTTCTTAACAAATTAAGTAGGATTGGTAAGTGCATGATTTGGCAAGAAATATCATTCTATGATTCTTATCACTCTATTAAGAACGTGCATGATGTATAATGGATTGGGTAAAATATTTAATGAAGTGTACATACTCATAGGAAATAATTTGAATTCTTTTGCTTTGACCTTTAGAGATGCGTAAATATTAGATGACAAAGAAATTAAAATAGTGCGCTTAAAGCTATTCTTAAATTACTAAAATAGATACGTTTGGGAAACCATATAAAGTTATGATGTCTGTGTAAGTGTGCCAGATTTAATTGCAGAAAAGATATTCTAGGATTTAAAGTTTGTTCATTATGGTAGAACTTCATTACACTGATAAGAGAAGGATAAAAGGTCAGCATCTATGCATAAATTTATTGATTGCTGGACTATGAGGAAAGAATACACATTGAAGGGAGGTTGACTGAAGAATACAATCGAACTTGCAAGTTTAAACAATGAATTTAACTTGCTTTTGCATTCCTACATGTGGAGAAGTTTTATCACCTGGATGGAAACATTTGACAAACATGGATGCTTTAGAACTGGTCTAACATTAGTATATAGGCATCTGATTTTTCTTAAATTGTTCAAAGATATGCATCGGCAAAAGACTAAATTATTAGATATCAAAACTAGAATTAGTTCAGTGCTAGCCGTCGGCTTCGTGGGTCTGAAATAGTAGACTTCCTACGGCTAAGATTTTACTGACTTAATTACCGGTTAAGATTTCATTAGATCTGAGAGCCTTTATTTGCAAATGGGTGAAACTATCACCGATCTTTTTTTAACAAGAAAGCAAATTATTATTACTCTACTTACCATCTATACCAGTGCACGTAAAACAATACATTATTTGTATATAATATTTCATCTCTTCTTCATTTTTGCAGGTTTCGGATCCTATTACATATTGGTTTGTCCAACACATGGCAATATAATTTCAGTAAAATTATTTGGGCAGATGTCAGGTAGCATTTGCATCTTTTTTTTTTGCTTGCTCAATTAGCATGCCATATTTTCATGGATCATTAGATAAAAATTAATTTACAAACTTATTCGTACTAAGCTCTCCTATAAATACGGAAAATGGTAACATGGGGTAAATATTGAGACATTTCATCATAGTAAAATAAGCACAAGGACTGAAGAAGTGCACAATTTCACAAAAAAGTAGAAGTTTACAATGCTTATCGTAAAAAGGTGGTTCATATTGATGTGGGTAAAATATTTCATAAACTACATATACTGATTAAAACTTTAAAAATATTCTGTTTTGATCTTCATGGATGCATAAATTTACATGATTGAGTTTAACTCAATTATGCGTTGATGCTTTTAATAAATTAGATAAACATTTTGCACACTTTCAAATTTATGATGACCAAGTAGGTAAGAGGCATTAATATAGAAAACGATAGGGTAAGATTTAAGGCCAAAGTGCATAACTATACAAGGATGGCATACACCCAAAATGACCCATACATCTTAATATTCAAAAAAATCCTTTCTAGCCGCGCAATTTGCGCGGGCAACCCAGCTAGTTATTGGTATAATACATGCTAGCTTCGTGTACCATTTTTGTCCTTGTGTTGTTTTTTGTACTCGTGTTTTGTTGCATTTATGGTATTTGGGTGGCTGTATGCAATTAGTTTGTTTTTTCTTTTCTGAATATGTTTTGCAAGTAAAATGCACTATGTATGCACTGATAAAATTAAAGTTTATTGTTTGGTTTTTATGGTATAAATGGAAAATAAATGTGAAGGAATATAGTCTAATAAGTTTATCATTGAATTCATGTAACACATGTGTATATTTGTATAGACAGGAAGCACATTATGGCAGGTGAGGAGACTAGGAGGCCCGTTGTTTCACGTTTTGTTTTGGAGTACCTGGGGCTGGAACCTGGTGCAGTGAACGATGTGATGCTTGTGTGTGTTCGTTTCTCTTTTCGAACTGAGAGTTTGTTCAACGCAATACACACAGTGCAGTCACTTTTCACTGCTCCAATAAGATACATGATCAACACATCCAACAATTCTCAACTGCTTGTTAGATGCAGTAATCCAGTTGATACGTACTTGTTGGGTTCCGATCGAATCATGTTCAAGCATGATGATAAGTTGATCATTTGTATTAAGGTTCAAACGCTTAGTTTGATGCCACCAAGTGAAGATAGCTTTTTCTACGGCAATGTGCAACAGTTCCTTGCTGTACACGAAGGGATGGATATACTGAATTATCCAAGGGGATTTGGTACGCCACCCGAAGATGTGGAGCTGCATCAGAACCCAACACTGTCTGCGACAACAATGTGGATCCTTGGTGTGGAGGAAGGGCCTGCTGATTGTTTGCTCAGGGTGGAGTTGAAGTATTTTGCTGGCCCTAAGGATTTTGTGTATGCATTGCGTGTTGCAAACTTGCCAGATGTGAAGTGGGCTGTTGATGAGGAAGGCTCGCTGTACTTGAAGTTCTCCAATCGTTACGCATTTGATTACACTTCCATAAATCACTTCTTCATATGTGCTCGGTTGATGTTGAAGTTTTACAAAGTTGCTACTGTAAGGAAAAGACACCCTGCTTTTGATGGATCGTTCAAGTCAATTTATAGCAGGCAGAACATCAATGACACCTGGGCTGTTGTTGAGTCAGCATAAATCTATATACATAAGTAATTGCAATGTCAGATGAACGAGGAATCAAGTGTTTGCTGAAGGACAAGTTGAAGATATCTATTGGTTATCAATCCAAGATCAGGCACACCTAAGTTGTCCAGTACTAGTTATGGCTCGTATGAACTATTAGTTTGTTTGCTTAAGCTTTTGCTGGGAGTGTGTTCCCACCTTTTTTTTCAGTGAAGTGCTACCCTGTCAGGAAAAGTTGTAATGCTGTTTCTTCTGAACACATATTTGCTTGTTTATTTTAACTAGTCCTTGTTTGTTATGAATGTGTCTGTTGTGTGCATTGTTTATCTCCTTTGTTGGTATCCCCAAAATGTTTGAAATATAATTTTTTTATATGAATGTATCCTGTGTCTGGACGCCTTTGCCAGGGCGTACGCTCGGTACGATCCGGGCTATGTCCTATTGCGAGAGGTACGATCAGGACGCCTTTACCGTGTTTCTGTGTGTTTCAGTGTAAAGATCTCCGTTTTCTGTAGCGCAGGTACAGGTGCAATTCTTGAAGAGTACAGATATGACCAGGGCCGGCCCTGAGCTTTCGAGGGCCTGGGGCGAAACTATATTTTAGGGCCCCTAGTATTTTTTTTTCTTCAAAAATGTATGCATAAAAAAATACAAAGAAAGACTTAAAATGTACTGATAGCAATGTTATTCATATAACAATAATAATGTATACATCTTACCCTAAAACTTTCTCGCTACATTCCTGGACGCGAAGTCAGTGACGATGGAATCAATATCAATCTCGTCCAATAATCCCTTCTCGATGCATAGAGTCGCCAAACCATTTAACCTCTCCTGGGACATTGTAGATCTCAAATAATTCTTCAATAGTTTCAACTTTGAAAAACTTCTCTCAGCCGATGCAACGGTCACGGGCATAGTGAATAATATCCGGTAAGCAATAGACGTATTAGGATAACAATCCGCTTCTCTAACAAACTCAAAAATCTCCATAGCAGACATTCTTCTATTTGGCAACGTCAAGCTGTATAACACTTAACTCAGAAATTAGATCATTTAACTCAATATCGCATGTAGGGGCCTGATCACCTGAACGACGTCGAGTGAAAGTTTCTGCAAATGTAGTGCATCGATCTTTTAGCTGAGAACCATCCAATGCCTTCAAATCTGTTGAACTCATTAGAAACCCAAATATATTTTTGAATGATTTGAGTTCTTCGAATCTATTCTTCAATGATGTGATTGCCATATCAACCATGACCAGGAAGTAGTTAACTTTAAAATCCTCCTCGGCTTGCAAGATTACTTCCTCACATTCTGCTTCATCAAATTGCTTTGTCCTAGAAACACGACGCTTTACTGGAAATGATGGCTCTACACCTAATTCAGATGCAATTTCCTTGGCAATATTCAGACTAGAAGGAAACCCATCATTTCTGTAGTTGTCAAAGAAAGTGCGTATACCTTCTATTTGCAGTATTGTAGATTCAAGGCCCATGGACGGTGACTGCAACTTCTTGCTCACTGTGTTTACCTTGAATAAAATTTCATGCCAAATAACCATACCAAATATAAATTCAAAGCTACCAAGGACCTCAAATAATTTTTTTGCATCACTCCTATCCTTGGCTTCTGTATCACCATCTTCACTTAACTCAAGAAGAGCTGACCTTAGCTGAGGAGCTTGAAATCTTATTGCTTGGACACTCTTGATTCGACTCTCCCAACGAGTATTGGACAAAGACTTCACAGTTAAACCTTCCACGTGGTCAAGCAAAACTTTCCATCTTTTTGTAGACCCAGAAAATAAAACATAGATCCCTTGCACAATTCCAAAGAAAGAAATAGCTTTACCACAAGATTTAGCCATATCACAGAGAGTGAGATTAAGACTATGGCAAGCACATGGCATATACAACGCCCTTGGATTTACTTTAAGCAACCTTGTTTGCACTCCCTTGTGTTTACCTTTCATATTGGAGCCATTATCATAACCTTGACCTCTGATGTCATCAATAAGAAGACCATGTGCTTTGATGGATTCAACCAACACATTGAAAAGCCCTTCACCAGAAGTGTCATTCACCACCAAAAAACCAAGAAAGTACTCCTCAATTTTTATTTGGGCATCCGACATATCAACACATCGAACCAACAAACTCATTTGCTCTTGGTTATTAACATCTGGGGTACAATCAAGAATAACCGAGAAATATTTTGCCTCTTTAACTACCTTTAGAATAGTGTGTGTAATGCTAGAAGCCATAAGAGAAATCAACTCATTCTGAATTTTATGACTGAGATAATGACGATGAATCTCTTTGTGTTGAAACCGTCTAAGATGGTCCTGCATTACCATGTCAAATTCTGCAATCATCTCAACACAAGCTAAGAAATTACCATTGTGATCATTGTAAAGCTGCTCACTGGATCCTCTAAAAGCCAAATTACGTTTACCAAGAAACTTCACAACAGCAACTATTCTTATTAAAACTTGCCTTATGCGCTCCTTCTCCTTTATGATCTCATGCTGCAACTCGTTATCAATTGTCTCATGTTTGTTCAGTCTAGTTCTCAGTTCCTTCCAAGAGAGCATGCTGGTAATATGCTCAACACTACCTTCATGTTCTTTGAGTCTCTCAGTGACATGCTTCCAATCGCTAAACCCACCACGTCCCAAAGAACTATTGCAGTTGATAGGATTGAACAACTTACAGGAAAAACAAAACACTTTGTGAACGCTTCTTGAATAAACTAACCATTTTCGATCACGTACCTCTCCATTGTTCATAGTTCTTGAGTAATGTGCATACAAAAAATGTCTTGAATTTTCATCTCGTTGAAAAGTAATATTTTCTTCCCTAATAGGCCCCTTCTCCACTAATGTGTCCCTTGCTTTGTTATCAAGACTAGTCCAATTTGCCGGGTCATAAATATCCACACTAACCGGTTCCTCATGATCACTCGCATTGTTATCATCCGCGTCGATATTAATGTTGTCTTGAGGGACCTCATTTTCTGGATCAACATTATTTTGATCGGCCGCAAGAACTAGCGCCAACTGATCTGGATTTCTCGATGTGCTCGTGTTGCTTTTCAAAAATTTGTGAATAGATCCTCTCTGCGATTCAATAAATTTATCCTTTTCCTCCTTCAGCCTCTTTTTCGCGAAACCGGACAAAGGCTTCCTAGGAGACATAACGCGGCTGAAAATAAAAGAGATAAATTGTAATTGAAATTAGGGAATAGATCCTCAGCCCTGTAGATCCTCTCTGCCATATAGACTAGACTACGTAAAGGAGAACATCAAAATTCAGAGATCAGCAGACTATACCGATTATGATTTATTCTCTCAGGATTGGGTCGCCTGCAGCTGATGTGGCTGATTTCTTCAGGCGAATTAATCGGAAGCGGCCGGCCAAGCGAGCGAAGCGAACCAGGCGAGGGCGCGAGGCGAAACTCGGGAAGTTCACGAACAGACGAACAGTCAGGGAAAACAGAGCGTCGGGGCCGGTAAAATAGCATCAAGTCGAACCGATAACAAGTCTAATACGTAAACGTATTGGTGCCACGGCCAGACGCTCGATGCGTCGATCGATCGTCTCCCCGTTCGTGAAAAGGAAAAGCCCAGTTGAGCTTCCCAATCCTGCCTAAGAACCAACAATCAATGGGCCTAGTAGTATAATTGTACATCCGGAAGAACTTCCTGGGATGCTTTCCTCAAGAACACAACCAAAGGCCGGTATGCAAGAAGAGAGACAAGAGGAAGAACTCTTTACTAGATCGCTAGCTTCATTGATCTCAACATGGTTACAAGTTTTCGAGACCCGGTCTCTCCGTGGTCTCGCCGCCGTAGGAGGGCGTACCCTCTCCTTATATAGGGGAGAGGGTGGCTTACACTCGGAAGAAACTCTAATGGCATCTTTGACTAGACAAACTACTTTACAAAGCTACTTTAATCATAGATGACACCGGAGTCCTCTTTAATCGTGGGCGCGACGTCCTCCGCGACTTCTTTGACCGTCATCCTTCTCTTTATCGTCGACCCTTCGTCTAAAGTTACTTGTTGGCCATCCTTGTCTTCTAGCTCGGGAGAGAATCTTTGACCAGTCTCGCCGCCGACGCTCTCCTTTCCGGTATCTTCTTTACGGTTGCGTATACCCCTCTTGGGGATACCGGCCTAGCTCCACTTAGCTAAACTCTTATCCTTAGGTTCGGTACGAACATTAAACCGGTATCTTGATGGCACAAGCCATCCGGTTTGGCATGCCTTTGGCATACCGGGGGTTATCCCCCAACATTAGTCCCCGAAGCTGGTATAGCCCGGAAGGATTCTATCCTACGAGACCATGCCAGGTTCTCATTTCCTTAGGATACCGGTTTAATTACTCATGTCTTGAGCTTAGTTCGCGCACCTTCACCCTTGTTCTTTTCTTCTCTTTGCAAGGCTCGTTCCGGCATCTCTATTTTCCCGAGCATCATGTGTCTTTACCGGCTTCCTCGGCGAAGTCGAGAATATCTCGAGCCCCTGCGCCTGACAGAGACATGCGCACTGTGACTGTCGCGCCAGTGTCAGGGGTCACTTCCCTTCGACTCCCGCGCGCTCATTTAATGCATCGCAGCGGATCCCACTACCTCTTCGGGATCCCGTGTGTGCCTCCGTGTGGCTCCCCACTTTCTCGCGTGTATTCCCTCGCCACGTGGCGGCCCAAGGCGCGAACCGTCGTGGGCCGCGAGGCGAACCGCCGCGCGCCCAGCGGTTTCCCCGCCCACCTTCTCTCTCCTTTATAAAAAGAACCGCCCCTTCTTCTTCGTCTTCTTCGCATTCTCCTCCTTCGCGCACAGAGCTTCACGCCTTTGCGCCTCCGCCGCTCTCCGTCCGCCGTCGCTCCTTCAAGCTCCGCGCCCGGCGAACTCACGCCCCCGCTCCGCCGGATCTTGGCGTGCGGAGATCTTCGGCCGCAACTTCATTGCTTCCGCCGCATTCGTGCTTCTTCGCGAGCTTCTCCGCCTCGCCGTCGACGGTGCTCTCCGGCGGCCGCGGAGTCCGCTCCGCCGCCGGCAAACGCTTCCCTCGGCCGACTCCGCCGCTTAAGGTTGGTACCAATCTCGCTTCACTCGTCCTCTCGCTTGCTTTCCGAGATCTTGGGTCTTTAGTGTTCTTATTTCCTCTTTTCTTTGGTTTTCTTCTTACTCGTAGATCTTCACGCGGGGTCCAAGTCACGGGATTCTTGTTTTTCGCTCTCCTTGCAATGTCCGACGAGGAATCCTCCCTCTCGCATCTTCTTCTTCCCTTTCTCTCAAGCGCCGTAGACCATCTCCCGGTGAATCCACGCTTCCGATCCGATGGAGACCGATTCCGGCAATCCGCGGGAATCCGGTAGCCATCAAGAGTCCGGTGGCCACCTAGAATCCGGTAGCTTTAGCCAAGCTTCCGGTAAGCGCAACCTCTAGCAGCTCCAGACCAATCTTCCAGGTGAGGAGCCTTCCCCAATCACCCGCGGAGCTCCGGATGGGTTCCGGTGTTACCGAATTTGAGATCGACCGGTTATACCGGTCTCGACGGATTCCCGGAAGGAGTTTCTTGCCGGATTCGACGGCGAAATCGAACCGGATCCCGAAGATGACGAGTATGTTGTCTTTCTTGCTCACTTTGAGCGTGGCTTCGGCCTTCCCGCTTCCCCTTTTTCCGGGAGTTTCTAGATTTTTACAAACTCCAACCTCACCACCTTCCCGGCAACGCCATTTTCTACCTCTCTTGCTACGCCACCTTCATGGAGGCCTATATCGGCATTCGTCCCACTCCGCGAGACGTTTGCCCGCTTTCTTTGCTCTTCGGATTAATTCCGTTCAGGGCAAGGATATTCCCAAACCCAAGCCCCCCGTTCGGTGCGGTCTTGCATTATCGGCTCCCGTCAGGGAGCCCCTTTTTTAAGTTTTCCGGCCTCGAATCTTGCCGGGTTGTGGCAAGGGACTTTCTTCTACGTGAAGAACACCGCCGCGCCGATCTCATCGATCTTCCTCCCTTCGAAGCGGGGCCCCCCAGCAGGACCAACTGGAGCTACAACCCGAAGTCCGATCACGTCGAAACCAGCCGGGTGGTACGCTTCTTGACCTCTTTGAAGAAGGAGACCAAGATTCTGCTCGGATGACATCATCCGCACTTTTATTTCGCGCCGGGTGCTTCCTCTAAAGCGCCGCGCACATAGGATGAGCGAGATGTATGGCCCGGAGCGATCCTACTCAAGATCACAGGCCGTCCTCTTAGCAAAAGGGATGTTGTTCGCAAGGCTAAGCAGATTTGCCAAACCTGCTATGCCATCTCGATTGGGAATGGGGCCTTCTTCCCCTCAAAGACCGATAATCCTCCGACCCAAGAAGTAAGGGATTATGCGACCGGGGTTGTTTTTGGCCGGTAGCTTTCTGCTCTTGCTAATCCTACTTTTTTCTTGTTTCAGGCCAAGGACCGCTTCCCCTCATCGAAGCAGAGCGGCGTGGACCTTGCCAGCCTCGCGCCCTTGACTCCTTTGACCCGGATCCGTACATTTTCTGGAAAGACTTGAAGATGGGCAAGACTCCGGCAGCGCACCTTGGCCGGTCTCCGCCGAAGCCAACCGGGTCCGCTGACGACTTGACCACGCTCGAGGTATTTTCTTTTCCGGTTTCCTTTACCTTCCGTTATCGTTTTCCTGTGAATTGCTTCTTAGCCAAACTTAACTCATAGATCCACGAGCGCGTGCCGCCCCTGCGCGCCGAGGCCGGCTCCGAGTTTGTGGACAAGCTCATGGCCCAGGGCCAAAAGAACAAGCAGCCGGCACCTGATGCCGGGCACTCGGCCAGCCCGTCCCTCTAAGCGCTTCCGGACCGAGCCCGTGGGGAGAGCAGAGTGGGCATGCGTCGCTACGGGCGCAAGGCGACTCCAACCTCTTCCGGTAAGTTTTTATTTTCCGGCTTGCTTCTTTTTGCCAAGTTCTTTTTCCCGTTGCTTTTTTCCAATCTGCCTTTTTTCTTTTTCTCAGCCCTCGCGCTCAAGCTTGGCCCAAGGCCATCGGGCTCGAAGATTCCGCAAGGACTTCAACCCCTCCTCCTCGCTCAAGCCCGGCACCACCCGGTGCCGAGCAACATCTCCTGCCTCCCTTTCGGGGGCACAACAAATTCGGGGCGTGCGGCCCCTTCATCATCGAGATCACCGCACGGAGGAGGATCCTTCCTTCCCTCCGAGGAGACCCGAGACACCGCGCCGGCAACATCGGCGCCGGAGAAGAAAAAGCTGCCGGGCGGGCGGAGCCTCCAGCTCCTCCCGTCCTTGAAAAAACAACAACTTCCGTGCCGGAAGGCTCCAAACCGGGTGATGCGCCCAGCGCTCCTCCGTCTCCACGCTCCCTCCTGATGCCACCGCCAGGTGCTCCTCGCGCCAAGCCCCTCGGGGCCGCTTCTACCGCGGCGCCGCCCAAGACCTCCAAGCTGATCAAGGGGAAGGCGACGGCCTCTTGCGCGCCAGCAGCCCTTGGTGCTGCACGTCGGCAAGGGCCGCCAAAGATGCCGCCACGAAGGCCACCGGCCTCCTTGGCCGCATCACGAGTTCAAGCGCCAAGGCCGAGACTTGGGGCACCTTCCGCCCTACGCCCAAAAGTGGAACGCCGCGGACATGACTCCGGCGACCCGCGGCACGGGCGAGGACGGAGCTGCCGGCTCCGACCCCGTCGGGGACCGGTCTTCCGAGGAGCACTTTATGCGGCTCGCTAGCCGCCGTTAAAGAGCTCGACGGCGCGTGAGTACGACTCCACGAACAATCTGATGGTATGTTTTGCTAACTTGTCTCAATCTTTACCGGTTTCTTCGTTTCCGGTTTTGTTTTATCTTTCCTTTGGTTTCATGCCGGTTTCTCTCTTGTCTATCTTCCCAGTCCCCGAGTTTTGTGGTGAGAGCGCAGCTCTTAGTGCAAAACTTAACTTAAAAATTTAGCGTGAAACCGGCTCGCCGATCCCGAGTTTCGGGTTAAATACCTTCTTCTTAGCACACAATTTACCTTAGAAGCGCGCAAAACCGGCAGCTTGCCCGGTCCCGAGTTTCGGGTTAAGAACTTTGTTCTTAGCGCAAAACTTACCTTAAAACGCGCAAAACCGGCAGCTGCCAGCTCCCGAGTTTCGGGTTAAGAACCTTGTTCTTAGCGCAAAACTTAGCTTAAAACGCGCAAAACCGGCAATCTGCCGATCCCGAGTTTCGGGTTAAGAACCTTGTTCTTAGCGCAAAACTTTACTAACCTCGTTTTCTTGAACAGCTCACGGCCGACGCTCGAAGAGCTCTCTTCGAGGAGCTTCTATGGGAGCATCGGGAGCTCGCCGAGGCACACGACAAGTGCCAAGGTAAATTTTTGTTTTGCCAGCATCTTCCTTACCGGAAACCTTTCCCTCCTAACATTCGCAATTTATGCTTAACAGTGGTCCCGGAAGCTTCCATCGATGCTCTCAAGGAGCAGCTGGCCACCGCCCAACGTACGATTCTCTCCTTTTTCCTTTAAACTTGGTTTTTTCTCCATCTTTACTAGTATAACCTTGTTAACACTTTCTTTTCCGGTTACAGGGGAGAAGGACCAGCTCATCCGGCAGCATAAGGAGGAGGTGGATGCCCTCGAGACCAGCCACCGGAAGCTCAAGACCCAGCTCATCCAAGCCGGGACTTGACCATGCCAAGGCCCTCGAAGCCGCCGCAGATGACGCAGCGGCCAAGATGGAGGAGGCTCCGGAGGACGCCCGGCAACGCCAACGTGGTGCTCGCCTGGCTGAGCTGGAGGAGGCGGCCAAGGCCCGGAAGGCTGCCGAGGAGAAGGCCGCGCGGCTGGAGGAGGAGCACAAGGAATGCGATCAGCTGATCCTGCAGACCGACACCCTCGCCCACCGTAAGTTCTTTTTATTTTACACTTTGACTACTGCATATGAGCCTTTTTTCCTCCGACCCCATTTTCTTTCCGTTATCTTTCCTTCCGGTTTCTTTTTCTTCGGACTCTTTTCTTTCCGGCTCTTCTTTTCTTCCTGGTCTCTCTTCCTTGACCTTTTTCTTTCTTTACACAGTGCCTCTTTCCGGACTCCCGTGGGTACGCTGTCAAGAAGGTGGACGCGCGCCGCAAGGACCAAGGCCGAGCGGATCTTAACGTGCCATGGACGCCCAACGACCATCTGGTCGCCGCTTAACGCGCGGGTGTCCCATATGCGCGCCATAGACCGCAATTTATCGGACATCCCTGATGTAGCTACCCAGCTCTTCGAGACCTTATGGCCTGGCGAAGAGGTGCCGGACACCTTCTCCCCTCATCGGCCGATCGTCTTAAGGGTGGCGGCGAGGAGGATCGGCGAGTGGCGGTGCTCGCTGCCCGCGGCCGGCGCAGACTCCGCCCTCCGCGTTGCCCGCTCCCGGTACCCGAGTTCGATCCGGGACGCCCTCACCGGCGTGCGTGAAGACGCAAACCGATCCGGACCCGATCCTCTCCGCTAAGCGGCAGGATCGCGCGTACCGCATTGCGGAGTATGCCGATATGCGCACCTTCATCCCTCCCCCTCCTGGCGTCAAGGACTATCTCGACGAGGAGGAGGATGAAGCCGAAGAGGAGCTCTTGGACGACGCTGATGCCGGTGATGCTCCTCCGGAAGCCCCCGCTGCGTGATGATTCTCTCTGATATGTGTGCCTGCTGTGTCTGTTTGTCCTGTTTACTTTGAAACAATGTCTGTTAAATTCTGCCCCGGAATGCCGGGGTCTATGATGTAAGACTTTAAACCTGCTTTTGGTTGCGGTACAACATTTCCTGCCGGTACGTTATACCGGTAGCTAATTATCTTAAGTTTGCTTTAGCACATTTGCTTTTGGTTCTGCTTTTATCCTGCACTGCAAAGATTTCTCAATTGTTTCCGCATCCAATTTGATGCATACTTGGTTCTTTTGCCTTGGCCCTGCCTGCCTTCTCTGGGCGTTCTTTGGCGTATGAGCACAAGGTTCTTTCACCAAACAAACATCTTCTTGAACTTACAAATAACTTTGAAATTTTGCAAAAAACCGGTTTAACCGGGGTTAGTTAAATTTTCCGGATTGTTCTTTCCTGCTCTCCCTTTTCGCAAGCTCATGTGCTTATCCCCTACCGGTTTATCTTGCTTGCCATGAAGCCGGTTTGCGGACAGCAGCAGAGTCGAAGACTCCGGTAAGGTTTAGCACACTACTAAACCGGAAAGATAAAACATTCAATAAGCAACCGGTAAACTGAAAAAATAGACAAGTTACATGCAATCTTATCGGGGTAGTCCCCGAGACTCATTCAAGGTTCTGGCATCTTTTATTCATAGCATATAAGGTACAAAAAAGGAACTTCTTACACCACCACTTCAAGAGTAGAAAGGACGCAACAGAGCTATGTTCCATGGACGCTTGCTCTCCTCTCCGGATTTGTCCGCCTTTCCTTCTTTCCATTCCTGTGCATCAATTAGGTAATATGCATCATTGTGAAGCACCTTGCTCACAATGAAGGGACCTTCCCAAGGTGGCAAGAGCTTATGCCGGCCTTCAGTGCGCTGCACTAGGGCGAGTGCACGAGATCTCCTTCCCGGAAAACTCTTGGATTGACTTTCCGGTCATGATAGCTGCTCGAGGTTTCTGTTGGTAAATGGCTGTTCTTGCCAAAGCTAGCTCTCTTGCTTCTTCTAGCAAGTCCACATCATTTTCTCTGGCCTCTTTGACCTCTTGCTCAGTATAGAGCTGTACTCTTGGTGAATCATGGATGATGTCGGTTGGTATGACCGCTTCGCTCCATAAACCATGAAGAACGGAGTGTATCCGGTAGACCGGTTTGGGGTTGTTCTTATACTCCACGACGATCGATGGTATCTCATCAAGCCAACACCCCGGTGCTTTTTCCACTGCGTCAATGAGTCTGGGTTTGATACCGGAGAGTACCAAAGCATTCATTCTTTCCACTTGGCCATTGCCTTGTGGGTGTGCCACCGAGCACAAATCCAACCGGATGTTCTTATCCTCCACGAGAACCTTTTGAACTCACCTTGAGCAAAGTTGGTTCCATTGTCGGTGATGATGCTTGTGCGGGTATCCATACCGCAAGATGACATCTTTCAAGAATTTCACATGCTGTATGCCCATCACACTTTGCGATAGGTTTTACCTCTAGCCATTTAGTGAACTTATCCACCATGACCAAGATGTGAGTCATGCTCGCTCCTTGCGATCTTGAATGGGCCAACCATGTCAAGGCACCAAACAGAGAAACGGCCATGTTAGCGGTATTGTCTTTAAACCGGACGACCAGGGTATGATTTTGCTTGGCGTACCTCTGGCACCCGTTGCATTTTCTTACCAAATCCTCAGCGTTCTCCAAAGCGGTGGGCCAGTAAAACCCATGCCGAAACACTTTTGCTACCAGCGCCCTTGATGAGGCATGATGCCCACATTCTCCTTGGTGAATTTCCTCAAGCATTTCTTTCCCTTCTTCCGGTTCCACACACCTTTGAAGGACACCGGTAACGCTTCTCTTGTACACCTCACCATTGATGAATGTGTAAGCTTTGGACCTTCTTTGTATCCTCCTTGACTCATTTTCATCAGCCGGCAAGGTGCCGTTGATTAGGAATTCCTTAATAGGTTTAGCCCATGAAGGTATCTCTCGAACCAAAAACACCGGTGCATCTATCTCCGTGCTATCCACCAGCATCATTTCTTTCGGTATGGGTACGGCAGTCCCCGAGCTTGCCGGAACAGTCCCCGAGCTTGCCGGAGCAGTCCCCGGGTTCCCTTCATCGATATCCATGGGCACCACGTGTGACTCCGGTACAAAAATTGATTCCGACTCTGGACTTGGCTTGATTGATGGTACTCTCAGGTGTGCCAAAGCTATTCCGGGAGGAATTTCTTGTCGGGATGAGCCTATCTTGGACAACGCATCCGCAGCTTCATTCTCTGCACGCGGTACATGGTGAAACTCACAACCTTCGAAGAATCCGGCAATCTTTTGCACGTGAAACCGGTACGAGGCCATGTTGGCATCTTTTGCATCCCAATCTCCGGACACTGTTGTACCACAAGATCTGAATCTCCATAGCAAATGATCCGGTGCGCACCGATTTCTTTTGCGACCTTAAGCCCGTGGATCAAAGCTTCATATTCAGCGACATTGTTCGATGCCCTGAAATGTACTTGCAAGACATACCGGAGGTGGTCTCCTTTTGGTGAAGTAAGCACCACACCGGCACCTAGACCCTCCTTGAGCTTGGATCCATCAAAGTGCATTTTCCAAGATTACTCTATCTTCCGATCCGGCGGTTTGTATTGCATCTCCGCCCAATCAACAAGGAAATCAACCAAAGCCTGTGACTTTATGGCATCTCTTCTTTCATACACCGGCACGTATGGTGATATCTGGATAGCCCATTTCGCAATCCGGCCGCTGGCGTCTTTGTTGCACATGATGTCAGAGATGGGTGCTTCACTCACCACCTTCATAGGATGTTCTTCGAAGTAGTGCTTGAGCTTTGTGGCGGCCATAAACACGCCATAGGTCATTTTCTGGAAGTGCGGGTAGTTTTGCTTTGAGAGGGAGAGCACCTCGCTCAGGTAGTATACCGGCCTCTCGGACGGCTTTTCCTTCCTCTTCTCTTTCTACTACCACAACAACACTCACGACCCGGTTGGTTGCTGCTATGTACAACAACATCGGTTCTCTTTCCAATGGCGAAGCCAATATTGGCGCGGTAGCTAACATTGTTTTCAGCTCCTTGAATGCTGCGGCGTCACTGAGGGGTCCAGACGAACTTATCGGATTTTCTCATTAAGGCGTACAACGGCAAGGCCTTTTCTCCCAACCTGCTTATGAACCGGCTTAGCGATGCTAAGCTTCCGGTAAACTTTTGTATGTCCTTCAGATCCTGTGGTATTGTCATTCTTTCGATTGCCCTAATCTTCACCGGATTGACCTCAATGCCTCCGCTTGAGACGAGGAAACCCAGCAGCTTGCCGGCAGGGACACCAAAAGTACATTTTGCCGGATTGAGTTTCATCCGGAACCTTCTTAGGTTATCAAACGTTTGCCTGGAGATCATCGATCGGGGTATCTTTTACCTTAGTTTTTATCACGATGTCATCCACATACACCTGCACATTCTTTCCGATTTGATCAAACAAGCATTTTTGCATACAGCGATGGTACGTTGCACCAGCGTTGCGCAAACCAAAAGGCATAGTGATATAGCAGTAAGCCCCGTGCGGGGTAATGAACGCAGTTTTTATTTGATCTTCCTTTTTCAAGGGAATCTGGTGGAAACCGGAATAGGCATCCAGGAAAGACAACAACTCACACCCAGCGGTTGAATCAATCACTTGATCGATCCGTGGTAAAGGGAAAGGGTCTCTTGGGCAAGCCTTGTTGAGGTTGGTGTAGTCGATGCACATGCGCCACACCTTCGGAGCCTTTGCTTCCAGGTTTTCATCTTTCTTCTTTTCAACCATCACCGGGTTGGCCAGCCACTCTGTGTGCGTGACCTCCACAATGAATTTGGCAACAAGCGGCTTGGTTACCTCTTCTCCTATGATCTTTCTTCTATCTTCAGCGAACCGGCGCAAGGGTTGTCGCACCGGCTTGGCATCTTTGCGAACGTTCAAGGAGTGCTCAGCCAGCTCCCTCGGAACACCTACCAAATCTTCAGTTGACCAGGCAAAGATATTCCGATTCTCACGGAGGAAGCTGACGAGCGCGCTTTCCTATGCTTGATCGAGGCCGGCACCGATACGAACGGTGCGCTCTGGGTAAGCCGGATCCAGCACAATGTCCTTTGTTTCCTTTGACGGTTTGAACGCCGGAGCGCTCAGACTTGCACTCATTGCCGCTAAGCTCAACTGTGAGGACTGAGCCAGCGCAACAGCTGTTTGCATCCTTTTCTTTTCCTCCGCGATCACCAGCGATTCCGCTAGGTTCGATCCGGCAAGCAGCTGTTTCCAGCGAGACCTTGTAGTTTCCCACCACAGTCAGAGGTCCACAAGGTGCCGGCATCTTCATCTTGAGATACGCCGTGTGAGTCGAGGCCATGAAGGCCGCCAGCGCCGGTCTCCCCAGCAAGGCATGGTACGGACTATCTAAGTCCACCACCTCAAACTCCAGGTTCTCAACCCGGCAATTGTCACGTCCTCCGAACGACACGTCCACCCGGACTTTTCCAACCGGTGCGCAGGACAAACCCGGAACGATCCCATGGAACGTTGTGCGCGTTGGCTGAAGCATGTTTTCTGTTATGCCTAGCGTATGCATGGTGTGCTTGTACATGATGTTGATGCTGCTGCCATTATCTATCAGCACCTTGCTGAACTTCACTCGAGTTTGCGGCCCTTTCATGATTGGGTCCACAACAAGAGCATATCCGCCCGGATTCGGCATGATTTTGGGGTGATCCTTGATCGACCAAGCAATTTCTTGGTTGGACCACTGCATGTATTTGGGCACTGCCGGCATCACAGCATTCACTTCCATGGAGCGGCGATGCATACTTTGCCTGTCTGTCGGCTCAGTAACAAAAACAACACAAAGCACGTATGCGGGTCTTCGTAAACATTCCGGCCTAAAGGTGCCGGTGGAGGTGGTTGGTCATCATCTTGCTCCACCCGGTTAACCCTGCTGAGCACTCGCTGCCGGGTTGGCCGCACCGGTAAGCGTTTGGCCCGGTAGCGGCGGTGGTGGCGGTAGCTGTTCTGCTGCCGCGGCATGTCCGGTGGTGGCATCATTGCATTGCCTCCTCGCCCTTGGGCATCTTTTACCGCCCCCTTTTCCATCAAGTACTTGGTCCAGGTACAATCCTTCGTCAGATGGTTTGACGGGTGTGCCGGATTCGGTGTGTGCCACCAGCACGGTTTGGTCCATGGCAGCTTCCATGGTGTATTTTGCGGGTTCTTGCCGGTTTCTTTTCCGGACCCGGGGTTTCTTTTCCACCCACTTGTTTCTTTGGACCCGCCCATGGCTGCGATCCGGTTCTTTGCCTCCGGCCGCCGCCGGCATCGAGTTTTCCTGCACGGCCGGCAACTTGCTGCGAGCCATACCTTCGATCCGGAAAATCTTCCCTCCTTTTGTTATTCCGGTTGTCCCGGTGTTGCTCTTGGCGTAGGCTGTTCCGGTTCAGGTTGCACTCGCCGGCTGCGTTGGGTCTCCCAACGCATAGTTATCCGCCACACGTATCATCTCCGCCAACGTTGTCGGCATGTTCCGCTGCAGCTTTTGCCACAACGGCGAACCTCTTTTGCACCCACCTGCTAAACCAAGCAATGGCCCAGTGCCTCGATTACCCCTTCACAAGAGTTCCTTGTGGTGTTCCACCGGGCCGGATAATCCCGGTCTGTTTCGCTCGGGCGTTGCACACACGAGCAAGTTGCTTGCGGCCGTTTGGCCTTTGATAGGTGCTGCTGAAATTGCTCACAAAAGCCTCCTCAAAATCCAGCCAGCCATTTATGCTTCACTGCCGGCAAGTTGTTTAGCCAGATTCTTGCCGGTCCAACCGAAAACGATGGTATGATCCTCACGGCCCAACGCCGGTTTCCTCCTCTGCTACGGTTCCTCCACCGCCTCGCGACGTATACCGCGGTCACGTAATCCGCGAGCCAATCTTCCGGCTTCGTAGTGCCATCGTATGTTTTTGTGTCACGGGGCAGCGTGAAGTTGCGAACAGGTGGTTTTTCTCTCATGATTCTTGGGCCAAAGCACTTTGGACCTGGAGGACCTTCCTCCTCGATCATTTCTGACAAGTACACTCTGTCCAGACGGTGCCTCGCATCCCGTTCCGGTAAGTATCTTTCTCCCAAGCGTTCCCCCAACGGGTTCCGGTATGCTGCCGGTCTGTTAGAATCGGCTTCATCGTAACGTTCTGGTGCCGCGGCCCTTGCCTGCCGGTACCTTGGTGGAGGCATCTCCTCCTCATCATCATCGTACGCTGCCCTTGCAGCCGGATAGTTTTGCCCGGTTTCATGTCTACCGGCATGATTGTTTCCGGCATAGCCTTCCTTGGCGTAGCCTCGTTCGCCCCTTGGCTTTTCTACCGGCATCGTGTTGCCCGGCTTTTTGTTTACCGGCAAGGACCGGATCATACACGATCATCTCGCCGTGCGTTCACTTCTTTTTCTTTTCTTCTCGTCCGGATGGGGGATGAGGCCTGCCCATGGGACTTGCTTCCGGCATTCTTTGTTGAACGCGCGGATTTCGAGGCTATAGCCTTGTTCGGCTTAGCCACTGCTCGGCGTTCTGCTGCTCTTACGTATCTAGCAGCTCTTCGACACGCTCTTGTTGCTTTGCCGAGCCTCTCCGTAAGCGAATCACACGGATCTACGGCAGCCTTAGCAGCTTTTATGGTTTTATCCGGACTGCTGTACTTAGGTTTCTCTACAATGCTAACAGATGCAGAGGTACTTTTGCCGGTAAGAACTTCCTTACGCAAATCTCGATCAAGATTGCGAGCCTTAAGCCGGTTTTCCGGTATCCTAGCAGCATGAGCGCTAACGAAGCAAAGCCATGGGCAGCGTTATACTCACGTACGGTTAGGTTCAGCTCTGCGCTGCGCCTTGACGACGTCTTTGCCGCTCTCGAGTATCCTCGGGCGCTGCGCCTCCAACTCCGCTCCGAGCCGCTGCCGGGTCGATGTTCTGCGCGATGGGGGTTGCCGCGCGTTCATCGCCGTTTGGAGAGGCGTTGCCGGTGGTGCGGAAGATGCTCCCGCTGCGCCGCGTCGCGCTCCGGCGGTGGCTTAGCCGCACGGGTCGAAACCGCGCGACCAGCACCTTCAGCCCGCAACCTCCTTTCCTGCACCAGCCACACCGGTCATCATTACCTCGACCGCTGCCGGCGGCGCGACCAGCACAGAGCCATCTTGGCGGGTCCGGTGCCACCAGCACCGGCGAGAGGCGCCGGCGCACGGGGACGGTGCCGAAGTAGATGCGGTGGCTGCCAAACTCGATGATGCGGCCGTTCTTGGGGAAGATGCCGCCGTTGGCGAAGCAGCCCGCGTTGTCGTTGATGAAGTCGATGGAGTAGAAGCTCTGGACGAGCGCAAACACTGTCCGCTCGCCGGCAAACTCGAGGAGGCCCGCCCGAATGTGAACTCCAGCATGCGCCACTTCATGCCCCACGGTGGGCGCCAACTGTCGTCGTGGTGAACGAGCAGATGCCATAGGATGGCTTAAGTTGGGGCCGAATGGACGTATGAGGATTCGGGGAGGGTTTGCGATTAGATGGGAAGAACTTCCGGATGCTTTCCTCAAGAACACAACCAAAGGCCGGTATGCAAGAAGAGAGACAAGAGGAAGAACTCTTTACTAGATCGCTAGCTTCATTGATCTCAACATGGTTACAAGTTTCTCGGTACACCGATCTCTCGTGGTCTCGCGCCCTGTAGGAGGCAGTACCCCCTCTCCTTATATAGGGGAGAGGGTGGCTTACACCGGAAGAAACCCTAATGGCATCTTTGACTAGACAAACTACTTTACAAAGCTACTTTAATCATAGATGACACCGGAGTCCTCTTTAATCAGGGCGCCGACGTCCTCCGGCTTCTTTGACCGTCATCCTTCTCTTTATCGTCAGCCCTTCGTCTAAAGTTACTTTGCTTAGCTCATCCTTGTCTTCTAGCTCTGGAGAGAATCTTTGACCAGTCCTGCCGACTGGCTCTCCTTTCCGGTATCTTCTTTACCGGGTTGCGGTATACCCCTCTTGGGGATACCGGCCTAGCTCCACTTAGCTAAACTCTTATCCTTAGGTTCCGGTACGAACATTAAACCGGTATCTTGATGGCACAAGCCATCCGGTTTGGCATGCCTTTGGCATACCGGGGGTTATCCCCCCAACAATACTCACATGTTTCATATACACTTTATATCATTTTGATGCATTTTCCGGCACTAACCTATTAACAAGATGCCGAAGCGCCAGTTCCTATTTTCTGTTGTTTTTGGTTTCAGAAATCTGATACGTCCAATTTGCATCACTATTTTATATCATAATTTGCTGTTATTCATTGATATATTTCATATTTGGAGATAATACTTATGTTATTTCATCTATTTTGCATGTTTCATGATTATTGGAGGATCGCGCACCGGAGCTAGGATTCTGCTGGAAAAAGCACCGTCAGAATGCAATATTTCGGAAGACCAACAGTTGACGGAAATTATATGAAAAATCCTATTTTTCCAGATGATGAAGGGAGCCAGAAGGGGGAGCCGAGGGGACCCGAGGTGGGCCCACCTCATAGGCCGGCGCGGCCCAAGGCCTGGCCGCGCCGCCCTGTGAGGAGGGGGCCCACAGCCCCCTCTCGCCTCCTTTTCTTCGCGTACGCCTTCGTCCCGAAAACCTAAGCTCCAAGGGGTACATCGCGAAGAGCCACAGCCGCCTCTGCGGGGCGGAGAACACCAGAGAGAAAAGAGCTCTCCGGCAGGCTGAGATCCGCCGGGGAAATTCCCTCCCGGAGGGGGAAATCGACGCCATCGTCACCGTCATCGAGCTGGACATCATCTCCATCACCATCATCATCTTCTTCATTATCATCACCGCCGTCTCCACCGCTGCACACCGTCACCGCTGTAACAATTTGGGTTTGATCTTGATTGTTTGATAGGGGAAACTCTCCCGGTGTTGATTTCTACTTGTTATTGATGCTATTGAGTGAAACCGTTGAACCAAGGTTTATGTTCAGATTGTTACTCATCATCATATCACCTCTGATCATGTTCCATATGATGTCTCGTGAGTAGTTCGTTTAGTTCTTGAGGACATGGGTGAAGTCTAAATGTTAGTAGTGAAGTATGGTTGAGTAATATTCAATGTTATGATATTTAAGTTGTGGTGTTATTCTTCTAGTGGTGTCGTGTGAACGTCGACTACACGACACTTCACCTTTATGGGCCTAGGGGAATGCATATTGTACTCGTTTGCCAATTGCGGGGTAGCCGGAGTGACAGAAACCTGAGCCCCCGTTGGTATATCGATGCGGGAGGGATAGCGAGGATCTCGAGTTTAAGGCTGTGGTTAGATTTATCTTAATTACTTTCTTGTAGTTGCGGATGCTTGCAAGGGGTATAATCACAAGTATGTATTAGTCCTAGGAAGGGCGGTACATTAGCATAGGTTCACCCACACAACACTTATCAAAACAATGAAGATTAATTAGCCGTATGTAGCGAAAGCACTAGACTAAAATCCCGTGTGTCCTCAAGAACGTTTGGTCATTATAAGTAAACAAACCGGCTTGTCCTTTGCGCTAAAAAGGATTGGGCCACTCGCTGCAATTATTACTCTCGCACTTTACTTACTCGTACTTTATTCATCTGTTACATCAAAACCCCCGAATACTTGTCTGTGAGCATTTACAGTGAATTCTTCATTGAAACTGCTTGTCAACACCTTCTGCTCCTCGTTGGGATCGACATTCTTACTTATCGAAGATACTACGATACACCCCCTATACTTGTGGGTTATCAAGACTATTTTCTGGCGCCGTTGCCGGGGAGTGAAGCGCTATTGGTAAGTGGAATTGGTAAGGGAAACTTTTTCTCGTTTGTGCTGATTTTATTTCTGCTCGTCGCTATAATTCATTATGGAGAGATCTTCTCTTGAGTGTTTATTTGGGAAATCTACTACTACCGCAAAGGTAGTGGATGAGGCGCCGGGTAAGGAAGAAATACCATACAAAATACCTATGAAAATTATTGAACGTGTAGTGGGTAACCGTTATACGGGGATGGAACCGTCCACCCCGGAGATCATTTACTCGTTCTTACATGAATTATGCGGTTTATTCAAGTGTGCAGGTATTGCTATGGATGAAGTGAGGAAGAAACTATTCTCTATATCGTCTGTCCGGTAAAGCGGCGCATTGGTATAAATTACTGGATAATGGGGATTCTCTTGAATGGAATGATATTGTGCCCTGGTTTTATTCTAAGTTCTATCCTCCAAGTGAGATTCACAAAGATCGGAATCACATATATAATTTTTGGCCTCATGAAGGAGAGAGTATTGCCCAAGCGTGGGGCAGATTGAAGTCTTTAATGCTCAAATGCCCCATTCATGAGCTTCCTGGTAATATTATTATTGATAATTTCTATGCAAGACTTTCTTTTCAAGACAAGACCTTGCTGGATACTTCTTGTTCCGGATCATTTACACGCAACAAGGAAGAGTTTAAAACGGACCTTCTTAATCGGATCCAAGAAAATACCGAAGGATGGGAGAACGACAAGGATAGAGAATCGGGTATAAATTATGATTATAAATGCATTGAAGCTTTTATGGATACCGATAAATTTCGTAATATGAGTGCTACTTATGGTCTTGATTCTCAAGTTGCTGCAAATCTTTATAAAGCTTTTGCCTCTCATTATGAATTGCCTAAGAAGAATTTTGATAAGTATCATGAACCGTATAAAGATAAAATTGATTCATCTATAAATAAATGTGTTGTAGTTGAAACTGTTGATCATGTTATTCCTGAAGCTTATATTGAAAAAACTCATTTCCTCGCTAAAATGAAGGAGTACTCGTTATAAATAGTGCGGTTCATAAAAGTGAAAATAAACCTATAGAACCCGAAGAACAAATAAAAGTTGAACCTCTTCGTTGCAATTATTAAAGATCTTGTGACTGAAAATGTGGAGGATGGTCAGATTATTTTCTGTGAAGATGCCTCTAATATTGTTCGCATCCTAATAAGTCTAGGAAAGCTAGTGTTCCTATGCTATCTGTTAGAATTGGTGATCATTGTTATTATGGTTTATGTGACATTGGTGCAAGTATTAGTGCTATTCCTTATGAGCTTTACACGGAGATTATGCACGAAATTGGTTCTTGTGAACTTGAAGATATTGATGTGGTTATTCGGCTGGCTAATAGAGAAACTATCTCTCCAATTGGTATTGTTCGAGATGTGGAAGTTCTATGTGGTAAGATTAAATATCCTGCTGACCTTTTGGTACTTGGTTCTGCTGCTAGTAAATATTGTCCTATTATTTTTGGTAGACCTTTTATAAATACTTGTGGAGCTGTTATAGATTGCAAGAAAGAGAAAATTTTGACCAAATTTGCTGGTGAATCTTATGAATTTAACTTCTCTAAATTTACCAAAACTCCTTATAAAATTGATTCGCCTAATAGTGATTTTAAAGTTGAACAAGTAGTGCATCTATTGCTCTTGCTCCTAGTAATCCTTTGCAAGCAACATTTGGAGAATAGTGAGAGTGAAGTTTTTAGGGAAGAAAGAGATGAGCTTGATGAAATTTTCCTTCATCAACCTATTCTTAAGCATGATTTACCTAGGTGGAAGATCCGGGTACAACACCACCACCAAAGGAAGATCCCGTATTTGATTTAAAACCATTGCCCGATAATCTTAAATATGCTCATATTGATGATAAGAAAATATATCCTGTTATTATTAGTTCTAAGCTTTCGAGTTTGAAGAAGAAAGGTTATTGGAAATACTGAAGAAACACCGAGGTGCTATTGGCTACACTCTTGATGACTTGAAGGGGATTTCTCCCTCTATTTGCCAACACGCCATTAATATGGAAGATGATGCGAAGCCTGTTGTTGAACCTCAGCGTCGTCTAATTCCTAAGATGAAGGATGTGGTAAGAAATGAGGTATTAAGACTCCTTGAAGCTGGTATTATATATCCTATTGCTGATAGTAGATGGGTATAGAATGTGCATTGATTATCGAAAAGTTAATAAGGTTACTAAGAAAGATCATTACCCTTTACCATTTATTGATCAAATGTTAGAAAGGTTATCTAAAAATACTCATTTTTGCTTTCTTGATGGTTATTCGGGTTTTCACAAATTGTCTGTTAAAACTAAAGATCAAGAGAAAACGACTTTCACTTGTCCCTATGGAACTTATGCTTTATAGACGTATGCCTTTTGGTTTATGTAATGCTCCCGCTACTTTTCAAAGATGCATGTCTGCTATTTTTCATGGCTTTTGTGAGAGTATTGTAGAGGTATTCATGGACGATTTTTCCGTCTATGGAAATTCTTTTGATAATTTCTTGCGGAACCTTGATAAAGTTTTGCAGAGATGTGAAGAAACTAACCTTGTTCTTAATTGGGAGAAATGCCACTTTATGGTTAATGAAGGAATTGTATTGGGACATAAAATTTCCGAGAGAGGTATTGAAGTTGATAGAGCTAAAGTTGAAGCCATTGAGAAGATGCCCTATCCTAGGGATGTTAAAGGTATTCGTAGTGTTCTTGGTCATGCTGGGTTTTATAGGAGGTTTATTAAAGACTTCTCCAAGATTTCAAAGCCTCTTACTAATCTTCTTCAAAAAGATGTACCTTTTGTTTTTGATGATGATTGTAAGGAAGCTTTCGAAACTCTAAAAAGAGCCTTAACAACTGCCCCTATAGTTGAACCTCCTGATTGGAACTTACCATTTGAAATTATGTGTGATGCTAGTGATTTTGCTGTAGGCGCTGTTCTTGGACAACGAGTAGATAAAAAACTGAATGTTATTCATTATGCTAGTAAAACTCTTGATGCTTGCTCAAAGAAATTATGCTACTACTGAAAAAGAATTGTTAGTCTGTAGTCTTTGCTTGTGATAAGTTTAGATCTTATATCGTTGATTCAAAAGTTACTATTCATACTCGATCATGCTGCAATTAGATACCTTATGACAAAGAAAGATGCTAAGCCAAGGCTTATTAGATGGGTACTTCTTTTGCAAGAATTTGATCTGCATATTGTAGATAGGAAAGGTGCTTGATAATCCTGTTGCTCGATAATTTGTCTAGATTGGAAAATATTGCTTATGATCCTGTTCTGTTAATGATAGTTTTCCAAATGAACAATTGGCTGTAATAAAGGTGAGCTCGCGAGACAGTCCTTGGTATGCTTGATTATGCTAACTTTATTGTTTTCAAGTACTTGCCTCCAACCTTTTCAACTTCAAGCAAAGGAGGAAATTCTTTTATGACTTGAGGCATTATTTTTGGGATGACCCACACTTATATAAACAAGGAGTGGATGGTATTCTGCGAAGATGTGTTCCCGAATATGAGCAACAAGAGATATTGAGTAAATGTCATGGGAGTGCTTATGGAGGACATCACGCCGGAGATAGAACCGCGCAAAAGGTTCTACAATCAGGTTTTTATTGGCCAACTCTCTTCAAAGATGCAAGGAAGTTTATTTTATCTTGTGATGAATGTCAAAGGGTTGGTAATATCTCCAGACGCAATGAAATGCCTATGAATTATACTCTTGTTATTGAACCGTTTGATTGTTGGGGATTTGACTTCATGGGACCTTTTCCCTCTTCAGAAGGTAACACTCACATACTTGTTGCTGTTGATTATGTTACTAAATGGGTGGAAGCCATACCTACAAAAAGTGCTGATGGTGAGACCTCTTTAAGAATGCTTTTAGACATTATTTTTCCTAGATTTGGAGTTCCTAGATATATTATGACAGATGGAGGTTCTCATTTTATTCATGGTGGTTTTAGAAAAACTCTTGCTAAATATGGTATTAATCATAGAATTGCTTCCGCTTATCATCCCCAAACTAGTGGGCAAGTAGAACTATCAAATAGAGAAATTAAATCTATCTTGCAAAAGACTCGTTAATAAAACTAGAAAGAATTGGGCTAGTAAATTGAAGGAAGCACTATGGGCTTATAGAACTGCTTATAAAAATCCCATGGGAATGTCACCTTATAAAATGGTTTATGGAAAAGCTTGTCATTTACCTTTAGAACTAGAGGACAAAGCTTATTGGGCTGTTAGAGAACTAAACAAAGATCCTAAACTAGCCGGTAATAAGAGGTTGCTGCAATTAAGTTCTCTAGATGAATGTAGAAGTGTGATGTCTACGGGAGCTTCTATTCTTGTAGATAGTGTTGGGCCTCCAAGAGCAGAGGTTTGTAGAACAGCAGCAAGTTTCCCTTAAGTGGATCACCCAAGGTTTATCGAACTCAGGGAGGAAGAGGTCAAAGATATCCCTCTCATGCAACCCCGCAACCACGATAGCAAGGAGTCTCTTGTGTCCCCAACACACCTAATACACTTGTCCGATGTATAGGTGCACTAGTTCGGCGAAGAGATAGTGAAATACAAGTGAGTATGGATGTATATGAGTGGTAATAGCAATCTGAATAAAATAGCTGGCGTGTAGTTGATGGTGGTAATACATGCAAGTAGTAACGCAGTAAATAAACAAGCAGATATCGATGTTTGGAAACAAGGCCTAGGGATTAGACTTTCACTAGTGGACACTCTCAACATTGATCGCATAATAAATAGACTCTTTCTCTTATGTGCTACATACACTCTTTTGTTGGATGATGAACACCATTGCGTAGGATTACACGAACCCTCAATGCCGGAGTTAACAAGCTCCACAATTCAATGTTCATATTTAAATAACCTTAGAGTGCATGAATAGATCGATTGCACAAATAAACCAAGAACTAACATAGTGCACACACTCGTCCACATTCACACTATGAAGGAGGAATAGATCACATCAATGCTATCATAGTGATAATTAACTCCACAATCTACAAGAGATCATGATCATAGCCTACGACAAGAACCACACGGATGCACACACTAGTCACCATTACACCACGCAGGAGGAATAGAACTACTTTAATAACATCACATAGAGTAGCACATAAACTAGATAGCGATACAAAACGCATTGCAATCATAATGAGATCTCAATAAACACTGCAATATGCCATTCACGAGATCAATTAGTATTCGTGAGATATAGCCTAGAGAGATTCACACGTGCACATACGTCACCTTACACACGTGGGACAGGAGTCTCCGAGATCACATAAGTAAAACCCACTTGACTAGCATAGTGACATCTAGATTACAAGCATCATCATATGAATCTCAATCATGTGAGACAGCCGATGAGATTACTGTATTGAAGTACATAGGCGAGATGGAGCACATAGCTACGGTGCAGCATGAGCCTCGCTGGAGCACTACTTCCTCATGGGAGCGCAGCGTGATGAAGATGGCGTGGTGTCGATGGAGGAGCCTTCGGGCACTTCCCGCCCGCGAGTGCTGGCAGACTCTGTCCCCGACTTGGACTTTCGCGATGGCGGCGGCTCCGGATGGTGTTCTCTGTTCCGTGACTTCTTCGTATCGATGTTTTTAGGTCGGGACGATTATATAGGCCGAGAGGCGGCGTCGGAGAGGCCGACGGGGTGACGCCACCATAGGGCCGCGCGCCCGTGGGTGGGCCGCGCCACCCTGTCAGGTGGGGCCCCCTGGCACCCCTCCGACGTTTCTCCGGTGCTCCGGATGCTTCCGGGCAATTATAGGGCCTTCGGGCGTTGATTTCGTCCGATTCCGAAAATATTTCTTTACTAGGATTTCTGAAACCAAAAACAGCGAGAAAACAGCAACCGGCCTTTCGGCATCTCGTCAATAGGTTAGTTCCGGAAAATGCATGAAAACGACATAAAGTGTGAACAAAACATGTTGGTATTGTCAATAAAACAAGCATGGAACATCAGAAATTATAGATACGTTGGAGACGTATCAGCATCCCTAAGCTTAGTTCCTACTCGTCCCGAGTAGGTAAACGATAACAAAGATAATTTCTGAGGTGACATGCTACCAACATAATCTTAATTATACTATTGTAAAGCATATGTAGATGAATGCAGCAATTCAAAACAATGTTAATGACAATGAGTAAACAATTGAATCATATAGCAAAGACTTTTCATGAATAGTACTTTCAAGACAAGCATCAATAAGTCTTGCATAAGAGTTACTCATAAAGCAATAAATTCAAAGTAAAGACATTGAAGTAACACAATGGAAGATTAAGTTTCAGCAGTTGCTTTCAACTTGTAACATGTATATCTCATGGATAGTTGTCAATGCAAAGCAATATAACAAATGCAATATGCAAGTATGTAGGAATCAATGCACAGTTCACACAAGTGTTTGCTTCTTGAGGTGGAAAGAGATAGGTGAACTGACTCAACATAAAAGTAAAAGAAAGGTCCTTCAAAGAGGAAAGCATCGATTGCTATATTTGTGCTAGAGCTTTGGTTTTGAAAACATGAAACAATTTTTGTCAACGGTAGTAATAGAGCATATGTATCATGTAAATTATATCTAACAAGTTGCAAGCCTCATGCATAGTATACTAATAGTGCCCGCACCTTGTCCTAATTAGCTCGGATTACCAGGATTATCATCGCAATACACATGTTTTAACCAAGTGTCACAAAGGGGAACCTCTATGCCGCCTGTACAAAGGTCTAAGGAGAAAGCTCGCATTTGGATTTCTCGCTTTTGATTATTCTCAACTTAGACATCCATACCAGGACAACATAGACAACAGATAATGGACTCCTCTTTAATGCATAAGCATGTAGCAACAATTAATGTTCTCATATGAGATTGGGGATATATGTCCAAAACTGAAACTTCCACCATGATTCATGGCTTTAGTTAGCGGCCCAATGTTCTTCTCTAACAATATGCATGCTCTAACCATTAAATGAGTGGTAAATCTCTCTTACTTCGGACAAGACGGACATGCATAGCAACTCACATGATATTCAACAAAGAGTAGTTGATGGCGTCCCCGGAAACATGGTTATCGCACAACAAGCAACTTAATAAGAGATAAAGTGCATAAGTACATATTCAATACCACAATAGTTTTTAAGCTATTTGTCCCATGAGCTATATATTGCAAAGGCGAATGATGGAAATTTTAAAGGTAGCACTCAAGCAATTTACTTTGGAATGGCGGAGAAATACCATGTAGTAGGTAGGTATGGTGGACACAAATGGCATAGTGGTTGGCTCAAGGATTTTGGATGCATGAGAAGTATTCCCTCTCGATACAAGGCTTAGGCTAGCAAGGTTATTTGAAACAAACACAAGGATGAACCGGTGCAGCAAAACTCACATAAAAGACATATTGTAAGCATTATAAGACTCTACACCGTCTTCCTTGTTGTTCAAAACTCAATACTAGAAATTATCTAGACTTTAGAGAGACCAAATATGCAAACCAAATTTTAGCAAGCTCTATGTATTTTTTCATTAATGGGTGCAAAGTATATGATGCAAGAGCTTAAACATGAGCACAACAATTGCCAAGTATCACATTATCCAAGACATTTTACCAATTACTACATGTAGCATTTCCCGTTTCCAACCATATAACAATTTAACGAAGAAGATTCAACCTTCGCCATGAATACTATGAGTAAAGCCTAAGGACATATTTGTCCATATGTAACAGCGGAGCGTGTCTCTCTCCCACACAATGAATGCTAGGATCCATTTTATTCAAATAAAAACAAAAACAAACCGACGCTCCAAGCAAAGTACATAAGATGTGACTGAATAAAAATATAGTTTCAGGGGAGGAACCTGATAATGTTGTCGATGAAGAAGGGGATGCCTTGGGCATCCCCAAGATTAGACGCTTGAGTCTTCTTAATATATGCAGGGGTGAACCACCGGGGCATCCCCAAGCTTAGAGCTTTCACTCTCCTTGATCATATTGTATCATCCTCCTCTCTTGATCCTTGAAAACTTCCTCCACACCAAACTCGAAACAACTCATTAGAGGGTTAGTGCACCATAAAAATTAACATGTTCAGAGGTGACATAATCATTCTTAACACTTCCGGACATTGCATAAAGCTACTGGACATTAATGGATCAAAGAAATTCATCCAACATAGCAAAAGAGGCAATGCGAAATAAAAGACAGAATCTGTCAAAACAGAACAGTTCGTAAAGACGAATTTTAAAATGGCACCAGACTTGCTCAAATGAAAATTCCCAAATTGAATGAAAGTTGCATACATATCTGAGGATCACGCACGTAAATTGGCATATTTTTCTGAGCTACCTACAGAGAATTAGGCCCAGATTTGTGACAGCAAAGAAATCTATAACTGCGCAGTAATCCAAATCTAGTATGAACCTTACTATCAAAGACTTTACTTGGCACAAAAATACGCAACAAAATTAAGATAAGGAGAGGTTGTACAGTAGTAACAACTTCCAAGACTCAAATACAAAATAAAAGTACTGTAGCAAAATAAACACATGGGTTATCTCCCAAGAAGTTCTTTCTTTATAGCCATTAAGATGGGCTCAGCAGTTTTAATGATGCACTCGCAAGAAATAGTACTTGAAGCAAAAGAGAGCATCAAAAGGCAAATTCAAAACACATTTAAGTCTAACATGCTTCCTAAGCATAGGAATCTTGTAAATAAACAAGTTCATGAAGAGCAAAGTGACAAGCATAGGAAGATAAAACAAGTGTAGCTTCAAAAATTTCAGCACATAGAGAGGTGTTTTAGTAACATGAAAATTTCTACAACCATATTTTCCTCTCTCATAATAACTTTCAGTAGAAACATGAGCAAACTCAACAATATAACTATCACATAAAGCATTCTTATCATGAGTCTCATGCATAAAATTATTACTCTCCACATAAGCATAATCAATTTTATTAGTTGTAGTGGGAGCAAATTCAACAAAGTAGCTATCATTATTATTCTCATCATCAAATATAGGAGGCATATTGTAATCATAATCAAATTTATCCTCCATAACAGGCGGTACTAAAAGACCACTATCATTATAATCATCATATATGGGCGGCAAAGTATCATCAAAGAAAATTTTCTCCTCAATGCTTGGGGGACTAAAAATATCATGCTCATCAAAGCCAGCTTTCCCAAGCTTAGAATTTTCCACATCATTAGCAACAATGGTGTTCAAAGCGTTCATACTAATATTACTACCAGCATGCAAATAAGGTTCCATAGGTTTTTTAATTTTCGCATCAAACCTTCCATGTCTTAAATCAGGAAATAGAATAAGAAGCTCATTGTTGTCCATTATGCCAAACTAGTGTAAACAAGAAACAAAAAGATGCAATTGCAGAATCTAAAGGAAATAGCTTCGAGTACTTGCAACGGCGAAAATAGCTTAGTAGCCGAGATCCGGAGTGTGAGTACCTTTTACCTTTCCTCCCCGGCAACGGCGCTGTAAAATAGCTTGATGTCTACGGGAGCTTCTATTCTTGTAGACAAGTGTTGGGCCTCCAAGAGCAGAGGTTTGTAGAACGAGCAGCAAGTTTCCCTTAAGTGAATCACCCAAGGTTTATCGAACTCAGGGAGGAAGAGGTCAAAGATATCCCTCTCAAGCAACCCTGCAATCACGATACAAGGAGTCTCTTGTGTCCCCAACACACCTAATACACTTGTCTGATGTATAGGTGCACTAGTTCGGCGAAGAGATAGTGAAATACAAGGAGTATGGATGTATATGAGTGGTAATAGCAATCTGAATAAAATATGGCAGCGAGTAAACATGCAACATGTAACGCAAATAAATGGAGATTCGATGTTTGGAAACAAGGCCTAGGGATCATACTTTCACTAGTGGACACTCTCAACATTGATCGCATAATAAATAACTCTTTCTCTTATGTGCTACATACACTCTTTTTTTGGATGATGAACACATTGCGTAGGATTACACGAACCCTCAATGCCGGAGTTAACAAGCTCCACAATTCAATGTTCATATTTAAATAACCTTAGAGCATAATAGATCATTGCAAAATAAACCAAGAACTAACATAGTGCACACACTGTCCACATTACACTATGAAGGAGGAATAGATCACATCAATACTATCATAATGATAATTAACTCCACAATCTACAAGAGATCATGATCATAGCCTACGACAAGAACCACACGGTGCACACACTAGTCACCTTTACACCACGCAGGAGGAATAGACTACTTTAATAACATCACATGAGTAGCACATAAACTAGTAGCGATACAAAGCTCATCATATGGATCTCAATCATGCAAAGCAATTCACGAGATCATTGTATTGGAGTACGAGAGAGAGATTAACCACATAGCTACGGTAGAGCCCTCAGCCCCGTGGGTGAATTACTCCCTCCTCATCATGGAGACGAGCGATGGCGGTGAAGATGGCGGTGGAGACGGCGGTGGAGATGGCTCCGGGGCAATTCCCCGCCCCGGCAGGTGCCGGAACGAGAGTTCTGTCCCCGAATTGGACTTTCGCGATGGCGGCGGCTCGGATGGTTTTCTCTCGTTTCCGTCTTCTTGGTCGATGTTTTTAGGTCGTGGACGATTATATAGGCCGAGAGTCGGAGTCGGAGGGGCCACGGGGTGACGCCACCATAGGGGGCGCCCCCTTGGGCCGCGCCGCCCGTGGGGTGGGGCCCCCCGGCACCCCTCTCGACTTTTCTCCGGTGCTCCGAAGCTTCCGGGAATTATAAGGCCTTCGGTCTTGATTTCGTCCGATTCCGAAAATATTTCTTTACTAGGATTTCTGAAACCAAAAACAGCAGAAAACAAAGAATCGGCCTTTCGGCATCTCGTCAATAGGTTAGTTCCAGAAAACGCATAAAAACAATATAAAGTGTGAACAAAACATGTTGGTATTGTCATAAAACAAGCATGGAACATCAGAAATTATAGATACGTTGGAGACGTATCAGTCTACTCCGTCAAGAACACCCTCAGGGGAGAACCCCTTCCACCTTACGCCATGTGAACGGGTCCTCACGAAAGAGCCGATGAGATCGGCTTCCAAGATGGCTTTCATCTCATCATACTTCTTCTGCTCTTTCGGCGGATCCGCGTACGTGATCGGTTCGCCAACCACCTCCTCCGCAGCTTTTGACATGGTTGCCGCAGACATCGATGTTGTTGCGGAGTGTCCCACCGGGCGTGCCGAATGTGTTGCGGTCGAAACCCACCGGCGAGCAGCGACGGGCAACACGAGAGAGCCGGGAGGCTCCCGGGATTGCGACCGACCTCCGGTCCCTCGGCGACGGCCCGCAATGCCTTCTGGCACACGCGTCCTGGTGCTTACGAGGGCGTGCCACCTGACCTATACCTGGTCATGAAGGTGATGGATTGCTTCGACTAGTTTCCTGCATGGCAAACACGTAAACATTAAATACGAGCCCCGATCGGCTCTTAAGTTAGTCTTCGCGGATCGGCTCAAAGAGCCGATTGCCCCACGGTTCATGTTAGATTTATAAGGACGTGGGGATCATGCTTTATCAATATCAAGCTAAGCTAATCCACGATAGTCTAGGGTTTTCACCGTATAATCGGAACATCCTATGCGTAATTGAGCCTAACAGATACGTAAGATGATAGAGAACCAGCACTAAAGAGGCCTAAAAACCAACGTGAAGTTGATCCCCGGAACAATCCCTCTAGAGCTTAGTAAACCACACCTTACGCACTACCGGATCCTTCAACCCGTTTATAAGGCCTAACCATACGGATATCAAACCAATCCTTGAAGAACAAGGAGCAACTATAACGGATTATAGATCTACTAAATAATGAACAAGCAAGATGCTGGTGTAAGGGCAGCTAGATATCGAGGGGAAGCGTAGCTAAACAAATGCATCGTGAAAGTATTGTGATCAACCCCAAAACACCTAAGATAAGGGTGTTGCTCGCCATCAAAAAGGCTTCAGCACGAGCAACACCAAAAAACGAATAAACTGATACTGCCTAGATAGCAAGATACGATCTAGGCAGCATGTTGCTTACCCTGGAGAAACCCTCGAAACAAGGGGTGGCGATGCGCCTAGATTGATTTGTTGTGAACGTGATCGTCCTCCTTCTCAATAACCCTAGATACATATTTATAGTCCGTAGACTTTCTAACTTGGGAATAAACCCAACCGTGTACGAGCTAAACTCTATCTCTTAATTCCAACCGACACGTATCCTACTATATTTACAGATACACGGGCAATCTTGCCCAAACTTCTTGTACAAGGCCGATTCGGGAATATTTTCCATGCAAATCCTCTAAGCCCATTTAATCACGGACCATCTCCAGACTTGGTCAAATTCTGGTGATAACAGGTCCATAGTTCACTAGCGGTGTCTCTCCCATAAGATAACAGATGTTGGGTGAACAAATTACAGTTGGGCAATTGACAAATAAAGAAGGCATAACAATGCACATACATATATCATGATGAGTACTATGAGATTCAATCAGGGCATTACGACAAAGTACATAGACCGCTATCCAGCATGCATCTATGCCTAAAAAGTCCACCTTCAGGTTATCACCCGAACCCCTTCCAGTATTAAGTTGCAAACAACAGACAATTGCATTAAATATGGTGCGTAATGTAATCAACACAAATATCATATCCTAAGACAAAGCATCGATGTTTTATCCCTAGTGGCAACATCACATCCACAACCTTAGAACTTTCTGTCACTGTCCCAGATTTAATGGAGGCATGAACCCACTATCGAGCATAAATACTCCCACTTGGAGTCACAAGTATCAACTTGGCCGTAGCCTCTACTAGCAACGGAGAGCATGCAAGAACATAAATAACATATATGATAGATTGATAATCAACTTGACATAGTATTCAATATTCATCGGATCCCAACAAACACAACATGAAGGATTACAAATAGATGATCTTGATCATGATAGGCAGCTCACAAGATCCGACATGATAGCACAATGGGGAGAAGACAACCATCTAGCTACTGCTATGGACCCATAGTCCAGGGGTGAACTACTCACACATCGATCCGGAGGCGATCATGGCAATGAAGAGACCTCCGGGAGATGATTCCCCTCTCCGGCAGGGTGCCGGAGGCGATCTCCCCGAATCCCCCGAGATGGGATTGGCGGCGGCGGCGTCTCTGGAAGGTTTTCCGTATCGTGGCTCTCGGTACTGGGGGTTTCACGATGAAGGCTTTAAGTAGGCGGAAGGGCAGGTCAAGGGGCGTCACGGGGGACCCACACAGTAGGGCCGCGCGGCCAGGGCCCAGGCCGCGCCGCCCTAGTGTGTCGTCGCCCCGTGGCCCCAATTCGTTTCCTCTTCGGACTTCTGGAAGCTTCGTGCAAAAATAGGACCCTGGGCGTTGATTTCGTTCAATTCCGAGAATATTTTCTTACTAGGATTTCTGAAACCAAAAACAGCAGAAAACAAAGAATCGGCTCTTCGGCATCTCGTCAATAGGTTAGTGCCGGAAAATGCATAATAATGACATATAATGTGTATAAAACATGTGAGTATCATCATAAAAGTAGCATGGAACATAAGAATTATAGATACGTTTAGGACGTATCAACCGAGCGAGAAGTTTAACCATGGGTAAGCAATTTAACTAGAGATTAAGTTTAGTTAGAGGCTAAACTTGTCAAATAACTGAAATACTAAAAATTCTGAAAAAAAATTGAAAAAAAAGTAAGTGAAAAATAATTATAAAAACAAAATGGATAAAAAAAATTAACGAAATAGCCTTTAGTCCCGGTTGGTGTTACAAACCGGGACTAAAAGTCATTTGCCCCGACGCCCACCAGTAGCCCACGTGGCGAAACTTTTAGTTCCAGTTTGTTTTACAACCAAGACTAAAGGGGAGTAGTGGGAGGATGGGTGACCGAGCGAGAAGTTTGACCATGGTAAAACAATTTAACTAGAGATTAAGTGTAGTTAGAGGCTAAACTTGTCAAATAACTGAAATACTAAAAATTCTGAAAAAAAATTAAAAAAGGAGTGAAAAATAATTAGAAAAACAAAATGGATAAAAAAATTAACGAAATAGCCTTTAGTCCCGGTTGGTGTTACAAACCGGGAGTCATTTGCCCCGACGGCCACCAGCAGCCCACGTGGCGAAACTTTTAGTTCTAGTTTGTTTTACAATCAGGATTAAAGGTGAGAACTTTTAGTCCCAAATAACTAGTCACGGTTGCAAAACCGAGACTAAACGCTCTTATCAACCGGAATTATTTTCTACTGGTGAGCACTTCACTCTCAACCTCTCATGTCTCATCTACCGACCGACTGAGCGGCGCGCATCTTCTTCTCCTTCTTCTCAGCGGTCGTACTTAGTTGCGTCACTTGCGTGGGAACGCGGAGAAATGCTTCGACTACAAGCTTGACCTTTGCACGTGCAATACCAAGACAAACTGCATTTTGATTGGGTAGTGCTGATGGACGTGGCTAATTGGGACGAGAATACCATCCAACATCATCCCAATCCAGCCCGTGAATGTTTTTTTTTGTCCTGACTGCAGCGTGATATGCTTAATTAGGTCGTTAATTGAACACACGTCACATTAGATTGTACACTTTCGGTAGTCACGGCCACTAATTGCATCCTGATTGCTTGGGAAGACCGTGGTTTGAGGTCAGGCCGTTCGTTGTCAGCCGGAATCGGAGAACCTGATAAGAGCATGCCCGTCTCGATCTCAATGGATGGCCACGACTATTGCTATACTACTCGTCTAGTCCAGCACACGCAGGAAAAAAAAAACAAAACAAAAAACATGAAATTCTTCACTTCCAACGAAAACCGGAAAACCAAGTAAGCCAAAGTATTCTTTTCCTTCCACGAGAGTTGTCTTAGATTTTGTAAAACAAGATGTAATAGATACACTCTTAGTATGTAGACATACAAATTTAATCAAATAGCAGATAAGTTTGGTGAGACAGAGAGTGTTACTAGTGCTGGTCACCATCTAACCGTAGGTACCTACATATCGTCCACAACAAATCAGATGTGGCAACAAATAATAGATTAACAACATAACACCATTTGTTAAACAATGATCGTTGTACGGACTAGTGGAACTACTGTACTACGGTAGCGCAGTGATACTTAACCTAACATTTATAGGTGGGGAAATTCAATTCAGCTTCCGATGAATATGCTCCCTCTACCAAAAAACTACATTTTAAAATGTTAAAAAAAATTGATAAAAAATTCTCAATGTACACCTCCACAATATATGTGTGTTCATCAAGTTTCACGAGTGAAAGTTCAGAGATGGTAAATCTAAAGGGCAGGTGAATAGGTTTATACAGATTTTAATTCTTTCTTTGCACTATTATGCTTTGCGGAATATAAAGGTGATCCTAATGCAAACTAGGTGAGACACCCTAGATGATTATACAAGTAACTCAAGTACGAAGGATCTCACGGGAAGATATAGCACAAATAAAAGATCGGTTAGGAATAACCGATAGCACGTGAAGACGAAGATTTATTCCCGTGTTCCCTTTCTTTGCAAGAAGGTACGCCACGTTTCGAGAGGTAGGGATCCCATGAAGGATTCCCCAATGCCACGAAGGCTCACCTTCTTCTCCGGAGTCTATCCCACGAAGGAATAGTTCACTCACTCGTGGTAGACTTTAAGACAGCCTCCAAACCTTCACAATCTGGTCAGGAGCAAATCCACAGCCCGGATGCTTCCAGACTACTTTTGCCCACCTAGGGGTTCAAAGGACCCTAGAGAGCAAGTATCTCGATGAATACAAGGGGGAACAAGATTTGGCTCGGTGGAACTATAGAGCAAGACCTCCTGTATCTTTTCCCTGGAGGAATTCGAGTTTGGGTGGAGGAGGAGGAGGGAGATCTGAGGCTTTTGGTGTTTCTATCAATGGAGTATGAAAAAGAGAGCTCAAGAACAGTTCGTAGTGTAGTGCCTAAGTGTTCTGAGCTAGATGAAGGGGTATTTATATGGTCCCACGAAATCCAGCCGTTGTGACTTGTCCGGCTCAGCAAACAATCGAGGAGGCCGGTCAACCGGATCTGAGGCCGGGCCATCCGGTCCCGAGGCCGGTTCGGCCGGGCCAGAGACCGGACCATCCAGTCCAAACCGGACCATGCGCCAGGCCGGATCCGGGCGGAGGTCAAGGAGTCCCAGGACTGTGCCCGGTTGGCACCGGCGCTAGTGCCGGATTGCTCCGGGCCTGCCGGTCCCACGACCGGTCCAACCGGATCGTGCGTCGGGTCGGATTTGGGCGGAGGTGAAGACGTCCCTGGACTGTGCCCGGTTGGCACCGGCACCAGAGCCGGATTGCTCCGGGCCAGCCGGTCCCACGACCGACCCCTAGCAGAAATGACGTTCTTCATTTTTGTCGAAGTGGGGGGTCTCCCTTTACCTTCTTGTTCCACTGATACACCATTATGCCTGTTTGGCTAATACCTGAGAATAATCTTATATGCATGTATTAGTCTGAATACTCTAGCATATGTGTCATTGTTACCAAAATAATGGATAAGGGTAAAATACCCTTACAATCTCCCCATTTTTGGTAAACGATGACAAATTGAGCTAGAGTCACATATACATATTATGATAAACTCAAACCTTGATTCCATATAAGATATTGAGACAGCTCCCCATAATGTGTGTACTTGGAGAATTTGCGTTTGAAGACAAAGTGCACCATTTGAAGAATATGAGAAGCTCCCCCAATATCTTTAGGAAACAAGCATGGTATAGACAAGTATATATCAAGATATAAACATAAGGCATAATCATCCTAGCATAGAGATTAAGCATAAAATAACTTGCCCATACACGAATTATTTAAATGGTTTCGGAAATAAAAGCAAGCAAATAGCACAAGCTAAATAAGAAGCAAATAAAGTAGCAATGGCGTGTGCATCGACAACCGAGAACCCCGTGATCCTAGAACCTACTCGATGCTAGCGTTCCCATCAGTAGAACTCTGTCCCGGTAGGAGGAGAGTCTTCATCACCAGCCTCATCATCATCTTCATTATACTCATCATTGTCTCCACCATTTCCACACCCAGCAGAATCAGGAGCAGGAGCAGATCTAGTTCTAGGAGGAGGAACACCACCATGAGCAAATAGAGAGAGATCGAAGTTCTGGAACATGGCATCCTCAAGAGGAGGCATCGCTAAAGTAGGAGCAACCACGGGTTCTAGTTCAGGACCAGCTGGAGGAACAGGATGGTTTCTTGCAGCCATAAATTCATTTTGGCGCCTTCTAGTCTCTTGGTTCAAGGCAAGGCTTTGATGAGCCACGCGGAAGCGAAGGTTTATTTCCGTGTCCCCTTCCTTTACAAGAAGGTACGTCACGTTTGGAGAGGTGGGGGTCCCACGAAGGATTCCCCAACGCCACGAAGGCTCACCTTCTTCTCCGGAGCCTATCCCACGAAGGAATAGCTCACTCGCTTGTGGTAGACTTTGAGGCAGCCTCCAAACCTTCACAATCTTGTCAGGAGCAAATCCACAGCCCGGATGCTTCCAGACTACTTTTTCCCACCTAGGGTTTCCTAGGAACCATAGAGAGCAAGTATCTCGATGAATACAATGGGGAACAAGATCTGGCTCGGTGGAACTATAGATCAAGACCTCCTCTATCTTTTCCCCGGAGGGATTCGAGTTTGGGTGGAGGAGGAGGAAGGTCTGAGGCTTTTGGTGTTTCTATCAATAAAGTATGAGACAGAGAGCTCAAGAATAGTTTGTAGTGTAGTGCCTAAGTGTTCTGAGCTAAATGAAGGGGTATTTATATGGTCCCATGAAATCCAGCCGTTGTGACTTGTCCAGCTCAGCAAACAATCGAGGAGGCCGATCAATCGGACCTGGGACCGGGCCATCCGGTCCAAAGGCCGGTTCGGCTGGGCCAGAGACCGGACCATCCGGTCCAAACCGGATCATGCACCCGGCTGGATCCGGGCGGAGGTGAAGGAGTCCTTGGACTGTGTCCGGTTGGCACCGGCGCCAGGGCCGGATTGCTCCGGGCCAGCCGGTCCCATGGCCGGTCCAACCGGACCGTGCATCGGGCCAGATTTGGGCGGAGGTGAAGACGTCCCTGGACTGTGCCCTGTTGGCACCGACACCAGGACCGGATTGCTCCGGGCCAGCCGGTCCAACCGGACCATGCGCCGGGTCAGCCGGTCCAACCGGACCGTGCGCCGGGTCAGCCGGTCCAACCGGACCACAGACCGGCCCCTGGCAGAAATGTCGTTCTTCATTTTTGTTGATGTGGGGGGTCTCCATTTACCTTCTTGTTCCATTGATACATCATTATGCATGTTTGGCTAATACCTGAGAATAATCTTGTAGGCATGTATTAGTATGAATTCTAGCATCGGTGTCATTGTTACGAAAATAATGGATAAGGGTAAAATACCCTTACAGCGAGAAACCAATATTTTTTGTATTCTATGTAAAAAACAGAAAATTATCTTCTTGGAAGTATTATTTTTAGCATTGAATTTTGTATTTATTACACACGCCACACGAAAAGTTAATTTTTGATGAAATGACTTTGTGAGTGTGTAGCAAGTGAAGATGTACGTGCAAATTTTTTGTTTGACATGTTTAGTAGGTTTGTTTGTTTAACCGGAACGACCACCTACGTAACGTCGATCGAGAAATGGAGTAGATTACCACACAAGGACAATGAGCAACGGAAGGGAGGACTATAATACTTGGTTCGACAGCATTACTGACAGTTAGGGGTGTAAACGAATCGGATCAGATTTTGCTCATACCGTACCCTTTACCATATATTTTTCTCGGATTCGGGTCGGAGCGGATATTGATCGGTTTCCTATTCGAATGGATATACCGGACTTCGGATTCGAATCGGAAATGGGGCGGAGTTGGACCGGAAACAAAAATAATCGGATTTATGCTCTCATCGGTAGACAGTTATAGGTCTTGCAAAATTTTGAGAGAGATTTAAACTTTCTGTCTTCTTTAGTTAATTATGAAAAAGGCACAATGCGCTAAAACTCAAGCACAGATAAAAATTTAGAGCTAACATGCTAGGCAAATAAATTTGGTAACTCAATAGCTACTACCTTGACAGATTGGCCTTGCCTTTTGACTCAGAAATCGGATTATCCAGTTTAAAATCTTCGAATTATCATAATTAAATTTCGGATAATTCATTATACCGTATCTGGAGTACCACTTGAGAATCGGATATCCTTATCCGCCTGATTCTTTAAAATAGGATATGAATACTTAAAACGGACCCGGTTCCGATTTTTTTAGACAAAAAGGAGCAAAGCTCCCTGGTTCCATTTTATTGCAACCAAGATCCAGAAGAGAAAACGAGTTTTGGAATCGTCCATAAAGGCTTACAAACCGATCATTGTAGGATAACGTTGCATAGAAAACAAAAAAATTTCCTACCGCGAACACGCAATCCAAGCCAAGATGCAATCTAGAAGACGGTAGCAACGAGGGGGTATCGAGTCTCACCCTTGAAGAGATTCCAAAGCCTACAAGATGAGGCTCTTGTTGCTGCGGTAGACGTTCACTTGCCGCTTGCAAAAGCGCGTAGAAAATCTTGATCACGATCGGTTCCGGCGCCACGAACGGGCAGCACCTCCGTACTCGGTCACACGTTCGGTTGTTGATGAAGACGACGTCCACCTCCCGTTCCGGCGGGCAGCGGAAGTAGTAGCTCCTCTTGAATCCGACAGCATGACGGCGTGGTGTCGGTGGCGGTGGAGAACTCCGGCGGAGCTTCGCTAAAGCACGCGGGAGCTATGGAGGAGAGGGGGCGGCTAGGGTTTGGGAGGGGGTGGCCGGCCACTCAAGGGGGGCGGCCAGGCTGTGGTCTTGGGGTGGCCGGCCCCCTCCCTTGGCCCCTCATTATATAGGTGGAACCCCAAGAGGTGGTGTCCAAGTCTTCGAATAAGACCCGAACCAAAAACCTTCCATAGGAGGGGGGAAACCTAGCCAAGCTAGGACTCCCACCAAGGTGGGAGTTCCACCTCCCATGTGGGGGTGGCCGGCCCCCTAAGGGGAGTCCACTTGGGACTCCTCCCCCACTAGGGTTGGCCGGCCATGGAGGTGGAGTCCCATGTGGACTCCACCTTCCTTGGTGGTTTCTTCCGGACTTTTCTAGAACCTTCTAGAACCTTCCATAGAACCTTCCGCGACATTTTATTCACATAAAATGACATCCTATATATGAATCTTATTCTCCGGACCATTCCGAACTCCTCGTGATGTCCGGGATCACATCCGGGACTTCGAACAAATATTCCAACTCCATTCCATATTCAAGAACTACCATTTCAACATCCAACTTTAAGTGTGTCACCCTACGGTTCGTGAACTATGCGGACATGGTTGAGTACTCACTCGACCAATAACCAATAGCGGGATCCGGAGATCCATAATGGCTCCCACATATTCAACGATGACTTTAGTGATCGAATGAACCATTCACATACAATACCAATTCCCTTTGTCTCGCGATATTTTACTTGTCCGAGGTTTGATCTTCGGTATCACTCTATACCTTGTTCAACCTCGTCTCCTGACAAGTACTCTTTACTCGTACCGTGGTATGTGGTCTCTTATGAACTTATTCATATGCTTGCAAGACATTAGACGACATTCCACCGAGAGGGCCCAGAGTATATCTATCCATCATCGGGATGGATGATACGTCTCCGACGTATCGATAATTTCTTATGTTCTATGCCATATTATTGATGATACCTACATGTTTTATGCACACTTTATGTCATATTCGTGCATTTTCTGGAACTAACCTATTAACAAGATGCCGAAGTGCCAGTTGCTGTTTTCTGCTGTTTTTGGTTTCAGAAATCCTAGTAACGAAATATTCTCGGAATTGGACGAAATATCCTCTATGTACTATAAAACTTTCTTTTCTTGAATCCTAGTAACCAAGAAAATGAACTTTTATAGTACATAGAGGATGACATGCGGGTCCCATGAGCCTGCAGGTTCCTCAACGTTTCAAACGTGGCATGAGATCGAAAGAAAAAGGTAAGTGACCAAATATGAGGTGCCGAAAATAATTCAAGAAAAGAAAGTTTTATAGTACATAGAGGATGACATGCGGGTCCCAGTTAGCAGCAGCGGTATCACCGTTTGAGAGGCGGCAGGGATCGAAAGAAAAAGGCAAGTGACCAAATTTGAGGTGCCAAAAAAAACTCCAAGAAAAGAAAGTTGATTGCACATAGAGGATGACATGCGGGTCCCATTTAGCAGCAGCGGTATCACCGTTTGAGAGGCGGCAGGGGATCGAAAGAAAAAGGCAAGTGACCAAATATGAGGTGCCAAAAATAATTCAAGAAAAGAAAGTTTTATAGTGCATAGAGGATGACATGCGGGTCCCATTTAGCAACGAGCGGTATCACCGTTTGAGAGGCGGCGGGGGATCGAAAGAAAAAGGCAAGTGACCAAATTTGAGGTGCCAAAAAACTCCAAGAAAAGAAAGTTGATTGCACATAGAGGATGACATGCGGGTCCCATTTAGCAGACAGCGGTCTCAACGTTTCCAAGGCGGCAAGGGATCAAAAGAAAAAGGAAGTAGCCGGAAATCATGGGGTCAAAAAAATCCAAGAATAGAAAGAATTTTGGTTCATAGAGGATGACATGCGGGACCCATGATCCTGCATCGTAAACGGCTCGATCGGAGAACGTTGAACGAGATGGCGCGATCGAGAAAAAAAACAATGCCAAAGAGGCTGCCATCTGGGCCCTACATCCCTCGGCGGTGCGGATTTGCGTTGACTCGGCCGGCGAACCCGAGAATTCGCGATGCACCACGTCCCGGGCCACCATACGCGACATTTTGGCCGCTTTCGTCGGGCTAGGTGGCCTCAAAAACGAGAAAAAAAAAGTTTTGACATGCACCACGGAGGGACCAAAATCGTCGGCCATGGTACACCAGCAACCACGGCGCGACTTCAACTTCGTCGGCCATGGCAACTTTTCTTGTAGTGAAGACTCAAGCGTCTAAGCTTGGGGACGCCCAAGGCATCCCCTTCTTCATCGACAACATTATCAGGTTCCTCCCCTGAAACTATATTTTTATTCGGCCACATCTTATGCACTTTGCTTGGAGCGTCAGTTTGTTTTTGTTTTTGTTTTGTTTGAATAAAATGGATCCTAGCATTCACTTTATGGGAGAGAGACACGCTCCGCTGTTGCATATGGACAAATATGTCCTTAGGTTCTACTCATAGTATTCATGGCGAAGTTTTCTCCTTCGTTAAATTGTTATATGGTTGGAATTGGAAAATGCTACATGTAGTAACTCTAAAATGTCTTGGATAATTTGATACTTGGCAATTGTTGTGCTCATGTTTAAGCTCTTGCATCATATACTTTGCACCCATTAATGAAGAAATACTTAGATCTTGCTAATTTGGTTTGCATATTTAGTTTCTCTAGAGTCTAGATAACATCTAGTATTGAGTTTTGAACAACAAGGAAGACGGTATGGAGTCTTATAATGTTTACCATATGTCTTTTATGTGAGTTTTGCTGTACCGTTCATCCTTGTGTTTGTTTCAAATAACCATGCTAGCCTAAACCTTGTATCGAGAGGGAATACTTCTCATGCATCCAAAATCCTTGAGCCAACCACTATGCCATTTGTGTCCACCATACCTACCTACTACATGGTATTTATCCGCCATTCCAAAGTAAATTGCTTGAGTGCTACCTTTAAAATTCCATCATTCACCTTTGCAATATATAGCTCATGGGACAAATAGCTTAAAAACTATTGTGGTATTGAATATGTACTTATGCACTTTATCTCTTATTAAGTTGCTTGTTGAGCGGTAACCATGTTTCGGGGACGCCATCAACTATTTCTTGTTGGATATCATGTAGTTGCTATGCATGTCCGTCTTGTCCGAAGCAAGAGAGATCTACCACCTTCATGGTTGGAGCATGCATGTTGTTAGAGAAGAACTTTGGGCCGCTAACTAAAGCCATGATTCATGGTGGAAGTTTCAGTCTTGGACATATATCCTCAATCTCATATGAGAATAATAATTGTTGCCACATGCTTATGCATAAAAGAGGAGTCCATTATCTGTTGTCCATGTTGTCCCGGTATGGATGTCTAAGTTGAGAATAATCAAAAGCGAGAAATCCAAAATGCGAGCTTTCTCCTTAGACCTTTGTACAGGCGGCATGGAGGTACCCCATTGTGACACTTGGTCAAAACATGTGCATTGCAAAGATCCAGTAGTCCAAGTTAATTAGGAGAAGGTGCGGGCACTATTAGTATACTATGCATGAGACTTGCAACTTGTAAGATATAATGTACATAACTCATATGCTTTATTACTACCGTTGACAAAATTGTTTCATGTTTTCAAAATAAAAGCTCTGGCACAAATATAGCAATCGATGCTTTCCTCTTTGAAGGACCATTCTCTTTACTTTTATGTTGAGTCAGTTCACCTATCTCTCTCCACCTCAAGAAGCAAACACTTGTGTGAACCGTGCATTGATTCCTACATATTTGCATATTGTACTTGTTATATTACTCTATGTTGACTATTATCCATGAGATATACATGTTACAAGTTGAAAGCAACCGCTGAAACTTAATCTTCCTTTGTGTTGCTTCAATACCTTTACTTTGATTTATTGCTTTATGAGTTAACTCTTATGCAAGACTTATTAATACTTGTCTTGAAGTACTATTCATGAAAAGTCTTTGCTTTATGATTCACTTGTTTACTCATGTCATCACCATTGTTTTGATCGCTGCATCCACTACATATGTTTACAAATAGTATGATCAAGGTTATGATGGCATATCACTTCGTAAATTATCTTTGTTATCGTTTTACCTCGCTCGGGACGAGCGTAACTAAGCTTGGGGATGCTTGATACGTCTCCGACGTATCGATAATTTCTTATGTTCTATGCCATATTATTGATGATACCTACATGTTTTATGCACACTTTATGTCATATTCGTGCATTTTCCGGAACTAACCTATTAACAAGATGCCGAAGTGCCAGCTTGCTTGTTCTCGCTTTTTGGTTTCGAAATCCTAGTAACGAAATATTCTCGGAATTGGACGAAATCAAAGCCCAGGGGCCTATTTTTCCACGAAGCTTCCAGAAGTCCGAAGACGAGACGAAGAGGGGCCACGGGGTGGCCAAACCCTAGGGCGGCGCGGCCCCACCCCTGGCCGTGCGGGCCTATGGTGTGGGCCCCCCGTGCCGCCTCTTGACTTTCCCTTCCGCCTACTTAAAGCCTCCGTGACGAAACCCCCAGTACCGAGAGCCACGATACGGAAAACATTACTGAGACGCCGCCGCCGCCGATCCCATCTCGGGGGATCCAGGAGATCGCCTCCGGCACCCTGCCGGAGAGGGAATCATCTCCCGGAGGACTCTACGCCGCCATGGTCGCCTCCGGAGTGATGAGTGAGTAGTCTACCCCCGGACTATGGGTCCATAGCAGTAGCTAGATGGTTGTCTTCTCCTCATTGTGCTTCATTGTTGGATCTTGTGAGCTGCCTAACATGATCAAGATCATCTATCTCGTAATTCTATATGTTGTGTTTGTCGGGATCCGATGGATAGAGAATACTATGTCATGTTAATTATCAAGTTATTATACATGTGTTGTTTATGATCTTGCATGCTCTCCGTTTCTAGTAGAGGCTCGGCCAAGTTTTTACTTTTAACTCCAAGAGGGAGTACTTATGCTCGATAGTGGGTTCATGCCCGCATTGACACCGGGACAATGACGAAAAGTTCTAAGGTTGTGTTGTGCTGTTGCCACTAGGGATAAAACATTGGCGCTATGTCCAAGGATGTAGTTGTTGATTACATTACGCACCATACTTAATGCAATTGTCTGTTGTTAGCAACTTAATACTGGAGGGGGTTCGGATGATAACCTGAAGGTGGACTTTTTAGGCATAGATGCAGTTGGATGGCGGTCTATGTACTTTGTCGTAATGCCCAATTAAATCTCACTATACTTATCATGTCATGTATGTGCATTGTTATGCTCTCTCTATTTGTCAATTGCCCGACCGTAATTTGTTCACCCAACATGCTTTTATCTTATGGGAGAGACACCTCTAGTGAACCGTGGACCCCGGTCCATTCTTTAATACTCGAAATACAAATCTGTTGCAATACTTGTTTTACTATTTTCTCTCGCAAACAATCATCTTCCACACAATACGGTTAATCCTTTGTTACAGCAAGCCGGTGAGATTGACAACCTCACTGTTTCGTTGGGGCAAAGTACTTTGGTTGTGTTGTGCAGGTTCCACGTTGGCGCCGGAATCTCTGGTGTTGCGCCGCACTACATCCCGCCGCCATCAACCTTCAACGTGCTTCTTGGTTCCTCCTGGTTCGATAAACCTTGGTTTCTTTCTCGAGGGAAAACTTGCTCGCTGTGCGCATCATACCTTCCTCTTGGGGTTGCCCAACGAACGTGTGAAATACACGCCATCAAGCAAATTTACGGCGCCGTTGCGGGGAGATCAAGACACGCTGCAAGGGAGTCTCCACTTCTCAATCTCTTTACTTTGTTTTCGTCTTGCTTT
>NC_061508.1:48206137-48233362 GCF_022539505.1 Lolium rigidum
GTTGGATAGTGATACTCCACTATCTAAGTTGTGTAGTTAGCACCACAAATCTGAAAATATAATCCTCCTTGTGTTGTCATAATACATGCTTACCTTAAAGCAAGTATGATCCACTCCATTACTCCTTTATACCTTCTATGGCAAGATGACTCTCATCTCGGCCATAGTGCAATTCTAGTTCAACTCATGAAACTATAGGTTGGGAACCCCTCAAGGCTTACCTTGTTGTAAATGTTTTATGAAAACCTTGGGTGAGTTAACCCAAGCGTATGGTTTAAGAAAGCAAAGGATCTTGGTAAAGTTGTTGGGAAAGTGGTATGGCTGTTTGATGAACAACCATGGTGTTGTGGGAAAAAGTGTTGGTTTCTAAAAAGGGGCACTGCGTATAAGTGTTCGCCGTCCCAACTTTTATCGCGCAACCACTCTACCCTGGTGTGGGACGGGGCTTAGCCTGTAGTTTGTTGAAGCTGGCAGGAGCACCCTTCACAACTTTCTAGGGAGGGTCACGATGACCTCCGACGCCGGGTTGCGCTCTGGAGGAGGCAATACACTGTCTAGACCGATAGCCGGGCGATTACTGAGGGTCTTCCATCGTGGCGCCGGAGATACGCTCAAAAGGAGGTATGCTGCTGGGGTGCCGGGAAGGGGTAAGCCCGCAGGGAAGGACTCGTGCCAGTGGAGATGGGCGAAAGGTTATGTCCGGGTATCCGTCGTGGCATATGTTGTTATGCGGGGATGATGCCCACACGATAGGTATCCGGATAGTTGTGGGGAAAGTGTGCAAACTCTGCAGAGTCAAATCTATTCGAATAGCCGCGTCCGCGGTCATGGACAAGTTGAAATGGCCATACTTAACCGGGGCTTGAGTTTTGTTTTTGGACAAATGATTTGCAAAGGAAGTGTTGTGTTTATGTGTACCGGAAAGGTACGGAAAATGGGTGTGTGTTGACCATACAGAGATGGTCGTGGAAAAATAACGCCGAGTGGGGAACTCTTTCCTAATGTTTCATGTAGAGGAACTCTTCTTTAACAAAGATATAGAGATGTCATAGGACTTCCCTAGTATCCCCATCATCTGAGATGGCGGTATGCTAACTCTTCTTCAATAAAGATATAGATATGCCATAGCTATCTTGAAGTATCTTCTTCAATAAAGATATAGAGGTGTCATAGTACCACTTTAGTGTCTCCATCAATTGCGATGTCGGGATGCTATATCCACAAGAGAAACCGATTCTCTTTCACATGCTATATCCACAAGAGAAACTATTTCTTCCTCTCTTGTCTCTTTTAGTTAGCATTGTCAGCACCTTTCTTGATGGTTTGCGAGTACAATTCCAATGTACTCACGGCTTTGTCCCTGGCTATTTACTTGGCCAGACTTGAAGGAACTCGACAGATGAAGAAGGAGTTGGCGACGTCTATGCGAGCTAGGAACGTCTTCCCGGCCGGTTGCTCGTAGGGTTATGGCAGATGACTTGAGTACTGCGCTGCTGAAGTGATGTTGCTACTCTGATGTTTAGTTAGGCCCTTCGAGGCTATTATGTAAGCAATGGTCACGTGACCTCATTGTAATTTTCTTATTCCGCTTTGTAATGGATGGTGTAATTTGATATCAGTTCGGTTATGTGTTCACGGCGCACTGATCATGGGATCGTGAACTGTATACATAACAGGGAATTTCGGACGGCTAGTCCGGGGTCCCCACAGTTATGTAAGAGCGACACCCGTCAAATAATCGAGGGATTTAGACGTTTGGCTTCGTCACGCGGTGCACCGGTTTGAGCCTTATTTGTGATAGTACGTCCATCGGCTGCAGCACTCGCGTATTTTCTCGAGGCTTGGATGGGTTGTTTGTGTGTCATTAACCTTAGCTCCCGATGAGAGTATTTAATTAATGACACCGTGCGAGCATGTTTATGGCCTGCGCTCCCGATGGGAGTAAGAGCCAATGACGAGGGCCCCGAACAATTTGTTCGGATGATGAGGCCTGGAACAATAAAAGGTAGAAAACTTGATCAGAATTTTATTCATAACATAAGGCAAGCTTAAGAGCTGCCGAATAACAGGAGGGAAATAATTATATCCTATGCGTAGAACCGTCGCAAATGTGCGACGTTCCATGGATTTTCAACGTCCTTTCCCGAAGTTGGATTTTTGAGCCGATAAGCTCCTCCTGGTATCACTTTAGTGATGATGAACGGCCCTTCCCATGGAGATTCGAGCTTCGAGGGTCTCTCTTGCTTCAGCCGCAGTACCATATCTCCAACATTGAAGCTTCGATTGCGTATTCGTCGGCTGTGATAATTTCTTAACGCCCGCTGATACACCGTTGTTCTTGCCAAAGCAATATCCCGAGCTTCATCAAGGAGGTCCACGGCATCCTGCAGCGCAATGTTGGAGGTAGCTTCCGTGTACGCTGTCACCCGGGGGGCTTCAAACCGAACGTCGGCTGGCAAAACTGCTTCGGCTCCGTGTACCAAGAAGAACGGGGTGTACTGGGTCGACCTATTGGGTGTAGTACGTAAACTCCAAAGCACAGATGGTAATTCTTCGACCCAGGCTCCAGCCGCACCCGTAAGGCGTTTCTTGAGGCCGTCCCCTATTAGATCATTGATTCTTTCCACCTGGCCGTTGGTCTGGGGGTGAGCCACCGATGCGAATTTTAGCTTAATGCCACTGTCGTCGCAAAACTTCCGAAACTTTTTGGAGTCAAAATTAGTTCCATTGTCTATGACGATGCTGTGGGGCATGCCAAATCGACAAGTTATTCCCCTGAAGAACTGGACGGCGGTTTCGGCTTTCTGATTTCGAACAGGTGCTGCCTCGATCCATTTGGTGAACTTGTCGACTGCAACCAGTACATATGTGTGACCTCCGGGCGACGATCTCGGCAGCGGTCCAACTTGGTCGAGTCCCCATTGAGCGAAGGGCCACGCCAAAGGTATCGTCATCAGATCTGTTGCGGGAGCGTGTGGTTTTGGTGAGAAACGCTGGCAGGGGTCGCACTTCATAACCAGATCTCGAGCATCCGATGCCGCCGTTGGCCAGTAAAATCCTGCTCTGAAGGATTTTGCCACAAGGGCTCTGCTGCCTGCATGGTGTCTGCAAGTTCCCTCGTGTATCTCGCGCAGCAGTGCCTTTCCATCGTCAATGGCAATACACCTTTGAAAGATACCACAGATACTACGTTTGTAGAGTTCTCTGTTTACCACAGTGAAGGCCTTTGACCGTCTCACGATTCGTCTTGCTTCCACCGGATCCTCTGGTAACTGCTGCTCTGTTAGGTATGCTAGAAATGGTTTGGTCCACAGTGGTTCGAGGAGGAGGACCTGTTCTGCAGATCGAGGTGGAGATTCTTCGACAGCTTGCTGCAGGCTTGCCTCTGATTCGTCAGCCGATGATTTCGGAGGTGCCGATGCTTTCTCCTTTATCGATCGTTGAGTGATAACTTCATAAAACACTCCATCTGGAATGGGGGAGCACATGGATCCAATGTTCGCCAGAGCATCGGCTTCCTCGTTGCTAGCTCTGCCAATATGCTTAAGTTTGCACCCTTCAAATTTGGCCTCCATATTCTGGTATAATTGTCGGTAGGCAATCATGTTGTCACTGACCACGTCGCATAAATTCATCGACTGATGTACCACCAGGTTCGAGTCTCCATAAATTTCTAGGCGAGTTGCTCCGCATGTCTTTGCCATCTTCATTCCGTGCAACAGCGCTTCGTATTCTGCTTCATTATTTGTCGGCAGGGAGAAGTTCATACGTAGGATGTACTTCATCTTGTCTCCTTGTGGTGATATCAGTATCACCCCTTCTCCTGCACCTGTACTCCGTTTAGACCCGTCGAAGTACATTGTCCATGAACCAGACATGTCGGGTGCTGCCGGTGTTTGCGACTGGATCCAGTCTGCCACAAAATCTGGGAGGACTTGGGATTTGATCGCCGTTCGGTTGACATAGGTTATGTCGTGTGGCGTGATACGTCTCCGACGTATCGATAATTTCTTATGTTCTATGCCATATTATTGATGATACCTACATGTTTTATGCACACTTTATGTCATATTCGTGCATTTTCTGGAACTAACCTATTAACAAGATGCCGAAGTGCCGGTTCCTGTTTTCTGCTGTTTTTGGTTTCAGAAATCCTAGTAACGAAATATTCTCGGAATTGGACGAAACGAAGACCCAGGGGCCTATTTCGCCACGAACCTTCCAGAAGACCGAAGAGCTTACGAAGTGGGACCACGAGGTGGCCACACCACATGGCGGCGCGGCCAAGGGGGGGCCCATGCCGCCCTGTGGTGTGGGCCCCTCGTCAGCCCCCCGACTCTGCCCTTCCGCCTACTTAAAGCCTCCGTCGCGAAACCCCTGAGGCGAAAAACCACGATACGGAAAACCTTACTGAGACGCCGCCGCCGCCGATCCCATCTCGGGGGATTCGGAGATCTCCTCCGGCACCCTGCCGGAGAGGGGATTCATCTCCCGGAGGACTCTACACCGCCATGGTCGCCTCCGGAGTGATGAGTGAGTAGTTCACCCCTGGACTATGGGTCCATAGCAGTAGCTAGATGGTTGTCTTCTCCTCATTGTGCTTCATTGTTGGATCTTGTGAGATGCCTAACATGATCAAGATCATCTATCCGTAATACTCTATGTTGTGTTTGTCGGGATCCGATGGATAGAGAATACCATGTTATGTTAATTATCAAGTTATTTCATATGTGTTGTTTATGATCTTGCATGCTCTCCGTTATTAGTAGAGGCTCTGGCCAAGTTGATGCTAGTAACTCCAAGAGGGAGTATTTATGCTCGATAGTGGGTTCATGTCTCCGTGAATGCGGGGAGTGACAGAAACCCCTAAGGTTATGGATGTGCTGTTGCCACTAGGGATAAAATATTGATGCTATGTTCGAGGATGTAGTTATTGATTACATTACGCACCATACTTAATGCAATTGTCTGTTGCTTTGCAACTTAATACTGGAGGGGTTCGGACGATAACCTCGAAGGTGGACTTTTTAGGCATAGATGCGGTTGGATGGCGGTCTATGTACTTTGTCGTAATGCCCAATTAAATCTCACTCGTACTTATCATGACATGTATGTGCATTGTTATGCCCTCTCTATTTGTCAATTGCCCGACCGTAATTTGTTCACCCAACATGCTTTTATCTTATGGGAGAGACACCTCTAGTGAACTGTGGACCCCGGTCCATTCTTTTAATACTCGAAATACAAATCTGCTGCAATACTTGTTTTACTCGTTTTCTCTGCAAACAATCATCTTCCACACAATACGGTTAACCCTTTGTTACAGCAAGCCGGTGAGATTGACAACCTCACTCGTTTCGTTGGGGCAAAGTACTTTGGTTGTGTTGTGCAGGTTCCACGTTGGCGCCGGAATCTCCGGTGTTGCGCCGCACTACATCCCGCCGCCATCAACCTTCAACGTGCTTCTTGACTCCTACTGGTTCGATTAAACCTTGGTTTCTTATCGAGGGAAACTTGCCGCTGTGCGCATCACACCTTCCTCTTGGGGTTCCCAACGGACGTGTCAACTACACGCATCAAGCAAATTTCTGGCGCCGTTGCCGGGGAGATCAAGACACGCTGCAAGGGGAGTCTCCACTTCCCAATCTCTTTACTTTGTTTTTGTCTTTCTTTATTTTATTTACTACTTTGTTTGCTGCACTTATATCAAAACACAAAAAAATTAGTTGCTAGCTTTACTTTATTTACTGTCTTGTTTGCTATATCAAAAACACAAAAAAATTTAGTTTACTTGCATTTACTTTATCTAGTTTGCTTTATTTACTACTGCTAAAATGGCCAACCCTGAAAATACTAAGTTGTGTGACTTCACTAGCACAAATAATAATGATTTCTTATGCACACCTATTGCTCCACCTGCTACTACAGCAGAATTCTTTGAAATTAAACCTGCTTTACTTAATCTTGTCATGAGAGAGCAATTTTCTGGTGTTAGTTCGATGATGCTGCTGCCCATCTCAATAATTTTGTTGAACTATGTGAAATGCAAAAGTATAAAGATGTAGATGGTGACATTATAAAATTAAAATTGTTTCCTTTCTCATTAAGAGGAAGAGCTAAAGATTGGTTGCTATCTCTGCCTAAGAATAGTATTGATTCATGGACTAAATGCAAGGATGCTTTTATTGGTAGATATTATCCCCCTGCTAAAATTATATCTTTGAGGAGTAGCATAATGAATTTTAAACAATTGGATAATGAACATGTTGCTCAAGCTTGGGAAAGAATGAAATCTCTAGTTAAAAATTGCCCAACCCATGGATCGACTACTTGGATGATCATCCAAACCTTCTATGCAGGACTAAATTTTTCTTCGCGGAATTTATTGGATTCAGCTGCTGGAGGTACCTTTATGTCCATCACTCTTGGTGAAGCAACAAAGCTTCTTGATAATATGATGGTTAATTACTCTGAATGGCACACGGAAAGAGCTCCACAAGGTAAGAAGGTAAATTCTGTTGAAGAATCCTCTTCCTTGAATGATAAGGTTGATGCTATTATGTCTATGCTTGTTAATGGTAGGACTAATGTTGATCCTAATAATGTTCCGTTAGCTTCATTGGTTGCTCAAAATTCTAGACCACATCCTGCTAATGGTAATTCTTATGGTAGATATGTTTCACCTAATGAGGAAAAGATGTTAGAAATTGAAAGGTCCACCAAGAGCTTTATGCAATCACAGTATGAGCAAAATAAATTGTTTACTAAAACTATGAATGAGCAATCTACCTTGTTGAAGAAAATAGGAAATCAACTTGAAAATTTAAATATGGAGATTTCTGGGCTGCAAACTAAACTTGCAAATGCTGAAGACCGAATATCATACATGTCTGCGTCACAATCTTCTTTAATTAATAAAATGGCTGCTAAACCAGAGGATATTGAAAATAAAATTGTTACTACATCAAATGCCATCCAAGTTAGAATTAATGAGAATATAAGATTAATGGCTGAACTGCGTGCTAGGTGGGATAGAGAAGAAAATGAAAAACTAGCTAAAAAGGAAAATGTAGCTAAAGTTTGGACTATTACCACCACTAGCAATGCTAATGATTCATATGTTGCTGCACCTCCTACTATCAATGGTAAAATAATTGGTGTTGGCAATGCTTCTACTCCTAGTGCAAAGCGCGCAAAATTACTCGAAGCTGCTTGTGATAAAACTGCTGAAATTTTTTCCAACCTTGGGGATGATAATCCCATTGCTTTAGATTGTAATGATTTAGATTTTGATGATTGCCACATCTCTGAAGTTATAAAGTTCTTGCAAAAACTTGCTAAGAGTCCCAATGCTAGCGCTGTAAACTTGGCTTTCACAAAACATATTACAAATGCTCTCATAAAAGCTAGAGAAGAAAAACTAAAACTTGAAACTTCTATTCCTAGAAAGCTAGAGGATGGTTGGGAGCCCATCATTAAAATGAGAGTCAAAGATTTTGATTGTAATGCTTTATGTGATCTTGGTGCAAGTATTTCTGTTATGCCTAAAAAAGTCTATGATATGCTTGACTTGCCACCATTGAAAAATTGTTATTTGGATGTTAATCTCGCTGATAATGCTAAAAAGAAACCTTTGGGGAAAGTTGATAATATTCATATTATGGTTAACAATAACCTTGTCCCCGTTGATTTTGTTGTCTTGGATATTGAATGCAATGCATCTTGCCCCATTATATTGGGAAGACCTTTTCTTCAAACCGTTGGTGCCACTATTGATATGAAGGAAGGTAATATTAAATATCAATTTCCTCTCAAGAAAGGTATGGAACACTTCCCTAGAAAGAGAATGAAGTTACCTTATGATTCTATTATTAGAACAAATTATGATGTTGATGCTTCGTCTCTTGATGTTACTTGAGTTACACTTTCGCGCCTAGCTGAAAGGCGTTAAAGAAAAGCGCTTATGGGAGACAACCCATGTTTTTACTCCAGTATTTTTGTTTTATATTTGTGTCTTGGAAGTTGTTTACTACTGTAGCAACCTCTCCTTATCTTAGTTTTGAGTTTTGTTGTGCCAAGTAAAGTCTTTGATAGTAAAGTAAGTACTAGATTTGGATTACTGCGCTAGTTCCAGATTTCTTTGCTGTCACGAATCTGGGTCTACCTCCCTGTAGGTATCTCAGAAAATTAAGCCAATTTACGTGCATGATCCTCAGATATGTACTCAACTTTCATTCAATTTGAGCATTTTCATTTGAGCAAGTCTGGTGGCCTAATAAAATCCATCTTTACGGACTGTTCTGTTTTGACAGATTCTGCCTTTTTATTTCGCATTGCCTCTTTTGCTATGTTGGATGAATTTCTTTGATCCATTAATGTCCAGTAGCTTTATGCAATGTCCAGAAGTGTTAAGAATGATTGTGTCACCTCTGAATATATGAATTTTTATTATGCACTAACCCTCTAATGAGTTGTTTCGAGTTTGGTGTGGAGGAAGTTTTCAAGGATCAAGAGAGGAGTATGATGCAATATGATCAAGGAGAGTGAAAGCTCTAAGCTTGGAGATGCCCCGGTGGTTCACCCCTGCATATTCTAAGAAGACTCAAGCGTCTAAGCTTGGGTATGCCCAAGGCATCCCCTTCTTCATCGACAACATTATCAGGTTCCTCCCCTGAAACTATATTTTTATTCCGTCACATCTTATGTACTTTTCTTGGAGCGTCGGTTTGTTTTTGTTTTTTGTTTTGTTTGAATAAAATAGATCCTAGCATTCACTTTATGGGAGAGAGACACACTCCGCTGTAGCATATGGACAAATATGTCCTTAGGCTCTATTCATAGTATTCATGGCGAAGTTTCTTCTTCGTTAAATTGTTATATGGTTGGAATTGGAAAATGCTACATGTAGTAACTCTAAAATGTCTTGGATAATTTGATACTTGGCAATTGTTGTGCTCATGTTTAAGCTCTTGCATCATATACTTTGCACCCATTAATGAAGAAATACTTAGAGCTTGCTAATTTGGTTTGCATATTTGGTTTCTCTAGAGTCTAGATAACATCTAGTATTGAGTTTTGAACAACAAAGAAGACGGTATGGAGTCCTATAATGCTTACAATATGTCTTTTATGTGAGTTTTGATGTACCGTTCATCCTTGTGTTTGTTTCAAATAACCTTGCTAGCCTAAACCTTGTATCGAGAGGGAATACTTCTCATGCATCCAAAATACTTGAGCCAACCACTATGCCATTTGTGTCCACCATACCTACCTACTACATGGTATTTATCCGCCATTCCAAAGTAAATTGCTTGAGTGCTACCTTTAAAATTCCATCATTCACCTTTGCAATATATATCTCATGGGACAAATAGCTTAAAAACTATTGTGGTATTGAATATGTACTTATGCACTTTATCTCTTATTAAGTTGCTTGTTGTGCGATAACCATGCTTCTGGGGATGCCATCAACTATTCTTTGTTGAATATCATGTGATTTGCTATGCATGTCCGTCTTGTCTGAAGTAAGAGAGATCTACCACCTTCATGGTTGGAGCATGCATATTGTTAGAGAAGAACTTTGGGCCGCTAGCTAAAGCCATGATTCATGGTGGAAGTTTCAGTCTTGGACATATATCCTCAATCTCATATGAGAATAATAATTGTTGCCACATGCTTATGCATTAAAGAGGAGTCCATTATCTCGTTGTCCATGTTGTCCCGGTATGGATGTCTAAGTTGAGAATAATCAAAAGCGAGAAATCCAAAATGCGAGCTTTCTCCTTAGACCTTTGTACGAGCGGCATGGAGGTACCCCATTGTGACACTTGGTTAAAACATGTGCATTGAAAAGATCCGGTAGTCCAAGCTAATTAGGACAAGGTGCGGGCACTATTAGTATACTATGCATGAGGCTTGCAACTTGTAAGATATAATGTACATAACTCATATGTGTGAACTGTGCATTGATTCCTACATACTTGCATATTGTACTTGTTATATTACTCTATGTTGACAATTATCCATGAGATATACATGTTACAAGTTGAAAGCAACCGCTGAAACTTAATATTCCTTTGTGTTGCTTCAATACCTTTACTTTGATTTATTGCTTTATGAGTTAACTCTTATGCAAGACTTATTGATGCTTGTCTTGAAGTACTATTCATGAAAAGTCTTTGCTTTATGATTCACTTGTCTACTCATGTCATTACCATTGTTTTGATCGCTGCATTCACTACATATGTTTACAAATAGTATGATCAAGGTTATGATGGCATATCACTTCAGAAATTATCTTTGTTATCGTTTTACCTGCTCGGGACGAGCGAGAACTAAGCTTGGGGATGCTTGATACGTCTCCAACGTATCGATAATTTCTTATGTTCTATGCCATATTATTGATGATACCTACATGTTTTATGCACACTTTATGTCATATTCGTGCATTTTCCGGAACTAACCTATTAACAAGATGCCGAAGTGCCGGTTCTGTTTTCTGCTGTTTTTGGTTTCAGAAATCCTAGTAACGAAATATTCTCGGAATTGGACGAAACGAAGACCCAGGGGCCTATTTCGCCACGAACCTTCCAGAAGACCGAAGAGCTTACGAAGTGGGCCACGAGGTGGCCAGACCACATGGCGGCGCGGCCAAGGGGGGCCGCGCCGCCTGTGGTGTGGGCCCCTCGTCGCCCCCGACTCTGCCCTTCCGCCTACTTAAAGCCTCCGTCGCGAAACCCCTGAGGCGAAAAACCACGATACGAAAAACCTTACTGAGACGCCACCGCCGCCGATCCCATCTCGGGGGATTCTGGAGATCTCCTCCGGCACCCTGCCGGAGAGGGGATTCATCTCCCGGAGGACTCTACACCGCCATGGTCGCCTCCGGAGTGATGAGTGAGTAGTTCACCCCTGGACTATGGGTCCATAGCAGTAGCTAGATGGTTGTCTTCTCCTCATTGTGCTTCATTGTTGGATCTTGTGAGCTGCCTAACATGATCAAGATCATCTATCCGTAATACTCTATGTTGTGTTTGTCGGGATCCGATGGATAGAGAATACCATGTTATGTTAATTATCAAGTTATTTCATATGTGTTGTTTATGATCTTGCATTCTCTCCGTTATTAGTAGAGGCTCGGCCAAGTTGATGCTAGTAACTCCAAGAGGGAGTATTTATGCTCGATAGTGGGTTCATGTCTCCGTGAATGCAGGGAGTGACGAGATACCCCTAAGGTTATGGATGTCGTTGTTGCCACTAGGGATAAAACATTGATGCTATGTTCGAGGATGTAGTTATTGATTACATTACGCACCATACTTAATGCAATTGTCTGTTGCTTTGCAACTTAATACTGGAGGGGTTCGGACGATAACCTGAAGGTGGACTTTTTAGGCATAGATGCGGTTGGATGGCGGTCTATGTACTTTGTCGTAATGCCCAATTAAATCTCACCGTACTTATCATGACATGTATGTGCATTGTTATGCCCTCTCTATTTGTCAATTGCCCGACTGTAATTTGTTCACCCAACATGCTTTTATCTTATGGGAGAGACACCTCTAGTGAGCTGTGGACCCCGGTCCATTCTTTTAATACTGAAATACAAATCTGCTTGCAATACTTGTTTTTCTGTTTTCTCTGCAAACAATCATCTTCCACACAATACGGTTAACCCTTTGTTACAGCAAGCCGGTGAGATTGACAACCTCACCTGTTTCGTTGGGGCAAAGTACTTTGGTTGTGTTGTGCAGGTTCCACGTTGGCGCCGGAATCTCCGGTGTTGCACCGCACTACATCCCGCCGCCATCAACCTTCAACGTGCTTCTTGACTCCTACTGGTTCGATTAAACCTTGGTTTCTTACTGAGGGAAACTTGCCGCTGTGCGCATCACACCTTCCTCTTGGGGTTCCCAACGGACGTGTCAACTACACGCATCATGGCGCTATCTCGATGGCCCATTGGGACAATCGACCCGTGGCTTCTGGGTTAGTGAGTATATTCTTCAACGGTGCCTCGCTTACGACGATGATCGGGTGCTCCGTGAAATAATGTCGTAGCTTACGAGCTGTTCTCCATACTGCGTATGCCAACTTCTGGTGATGAGGGTATCTCTGTTTTGCTGGCGTGACCACTTCACTAAGGTAGTAAACGGGTCTGTGCACGCCGTGAACTCTCCCTGCTTCTTCTCGCTCGACAACCAGGACGCTGCTGAAGACTTGCACCGTTGCTGCTATATACATGAGCAGTGTTTCCTTTTCGCGTGGAGTTACAAGTACTGGGGATGTCGATAAGATCTTCTTAAGATTATCAAAAGACTCCTGCGCCTCGTTTGTCCACTCGATTTTTTCTGACTTCTTCATCAGGCTATAGAAGGGCAAAGCTTTCTCTCCTAGCTTGGCGATGAATCTGCTGCTGCCAGTCGTCCTGCCAATTGCTGCACTTGGTGCAAATTCTTTGGCGGCTCCATGTCGAGAATAGCTTTGATCTTAAAGGGATTGGCCTCTATTCCTCTGGCTGAAATGAAGTACCCGAGTACTTGCCCTCCTGGCACCCCGAAGAAACATTTCTTCGGGTTCATCTTGATTTTATACTTGTCGAGGTTGTCAAAGGTTTCCCGCAAATCATCGATGAGAGTGGCGGCGTGCTTCATCTTTACCACGATATCATCAATGTAAACTTCGATATTCCTTCCAATCTGTTCTCCAAGACAGGCTTGCATGCACCGCTGATAGGTTGCCCCTGCATTTTTTAACCCGAAAGTCATGAAGTTGTAGCAGAAAATGCCGTGCGGGGTGATGAACACGGTTAACTCTTGATATTCCTTCTTGAGCTTGATCTGGTTGTACCCGGAGTATGCATCGAGAAAAGAGAGACGGTCACATCCTACTGTGGAGTCGACTATCTGATCGATACGTGGCAGTGGGAAGTGATCCTTAGGGCAATGCTTGTTAAGACTCGTGTAATCGATACACATGCGAAGAGTGGTTGTGCCTTTCTTTGGCACCATGACGGGATTGGCCACCCACTCGGCTTCCTTGAGCTCCCGAATGAATCCTGCCTTACGGAGCCGACTAACTTCTTCGCCGATTGCTTTTCTCTTCGGCTCAGAAAACTGGCGCATCGACTGTTGTACTGGTTTGGCTTTTGGGTCAACATTGAGGGCGTGCTCAGCGAGTTCCCTGGGAATACCTGGCATGTCGGATGGTTCCCATGCAAATATTTCCCAGCGCTTACGGAGGAACTCGATGAGCGCGCCTTCCTATGCGATAGTAAGGTCTGCCGACGTATTGACTGTCTTCTTCGGGTCAGAGGGGTGCACCTGCTGCTTCTTTGCTTCCTTTGGGACGTCAAACTCATCGGATCTTACGTTTTGATTGTCGGCTGGTGGCTTCGTGTGGTCTGTGATGGCGTCGACTGCGTTAAGTTCTTCCCTAGCCCCAAATTTCGAGGCGATCTTTTGGAAATCCCTGCTGTAGTTATCTGAACGGGAGAAGCTTCCATGGATGGTTATCGCTGTCCCATTATTGCCTGGCATCTTCAGTTTCAAGTACGCGTAATGGGGTACGACCATAAATTTGGCAAACGCAGGCCTGCCGAGGATGGCATGGTACTGAGATTCCCAGTCAACTACTTCAAACTCGATTTTCTCCTTCCTGAAGTTGCTAGGCGTGCCGAAAACTACGTCCAGTGATATTTTACCAAGGTAATAAGCGGGTCGAGTCGGTATGATGCCGTGGAAATCCTGTGTCGGACTCTCTTAGCATGTCGAATGTTAGGCCCATTGCTTTCATCGTGCTGGCAAATAACAAATTCAAGCCACTTCCTCCATCCATGAATACTTTGCTCATATTGTATCCTCCGATCTGCGCTTCAAGGACAAGGGCTGCATGACTAGGCCTTGGGACAGCCTTCGGGTGATCCGCCTTGCTGAAGGAGATGCTTTGATCTGACCAGTCGATGAATTCGGGTGTGTTGACCATGGCAAGTTCCGCATACTTTACTTCTCGTGAGAACTTCTTGATTTCTCTTTTTGAAAAGCTGGTTTTATGGATCATGCTGACCTGTCCGCGAGGTTCTGGAAACACCTCGGTTGGTACGTACGTGTCCCCTCCTGCCGGTATGTACGGCTCTGGTATGTATGGTTCTGGCGGATAACTGTAGGATCCCGCTCTTCTTTCCATCGTATGAACTCTTGCCGTGGCTTCAGCCCTAAGGTCGTCGCAGAACTGCCGAATTTCGAGGAACTGCCGACAATTCCTGAGCAAATGACTAGATTTTTCATGGCCATCCTTTGGATCGATATAAGAGTGCAGATAACACGGTGCTTCAAGTTGCTCCGTGGCCGATAGGTAAGGTGTGCGAAGGCGGCCCTTGTTCGATTGTGTGTTGTGGCATCCTCGTTCGTACTGTCGAGGATGAGTCACGATTTGCTCTTCTTCTTCACGACGTGAGTCCCTTCGTCTCTTCCTTTGCTCCTCTATGACGCCGAAGCTGCCTCGACTGCCCTCTCCCGCACTCCTGGATGGGACTGCCGAGGTTGCTGCTGGTGTGATATCTTCTGGAACCGAAGTCCTTGAACTTGATGCGTTTGACCTAGGGAGGCGAAGAAACCCTCCGGAATCGATGATGAAGTGAACTCCACCGAAAGTAGTATCCATGTTGCCGCGCGATTCTGCAGAGATCAGATGCGACGCCTCGGTGTGTGGTACGAACTCGAAGGACTCACAACGAACTGAATCCTTCGGATCTGACGGCGTTGGCGACTCGAGCACGAACGCCGCAGACGTGACAGGTACTGCCGATGACCTGCCTTGTGCCGACAGGCTTCCCACAGACGGCGCCAATTGTCGAGGGTACTCCTCGGCAATGCCCTCCGATTGGGGCTTAGGGTTGATGGAATCCTGTAGGCTGACACGAGACATCGGTTAACAGACAAGCGGGGAGAGCGATTTACCCAGGTTCGTGGCCCTCGATGAGGTAAAACCCTTACGTCCTGCCTGTCCGATCTTGATTACGAGAATATTGGGTTACAATGGGGTGCCGAAGGTTTCGGCTGTGATCTCGTCGAGAGGCTAAGTGCTACGGCGACCTAGCTCTAGACTTCTTGTGGCTAAAGTTGCTACGATTGATTCTGTCCCTCGGCAGCCCCTCTCCTGGCCTTTATATAGGAGGCCAGGTCTCAAGAGATCTGTCCGTGTACGACTAGGTTTACAAAAGACCTAGCTCTAAAATTTCCTTATTCGGCTCTTCTATGTCTTGTTCTTCAAGGAATCTTCTCCAGCACCGTCCTAGTGGCCCGCCTTGCCATCGGGTATCTTCATGGGCCTCCAGTTGGGCCGTACAGGATAGGGCAGTTACCCGAAGGGTAATGCCCATGTCAGGACCAATTGAGGTATTGGGGGACCGGCGGCATGACCGCGTTCACCTCGAGGGAGCGGCGCTGCTGACTCGTCTTGTCCTCCAACTCCGTGGTAAAGATAATGTACGTGGCATCCTCAGCCAGGTATCGCTCGTTGTGAACTTGGTTCACCTCGTGCTGTTGCTCGGGGTTGGCGTTCTCTGCGCCGGCTTGGTCACCCGTCCCGCCGGCTGGTGGCGGCGGAGGTGGAGGCGGCAACGACTCGCCGCTTTCAACCGCTTGGTGAAGTTACAGTTGCGGGTGGTGTGGTTGGCCGGCTTCACACTGCTATGGTACTTGCACGGCGTGTCGAGCATCTGCTCGAAGGTGAACTTCGGCTTCCAGGGCCAGTCTTGTTTCTGGCGACGGCTTCCGCCTGCCACCGCGTGATCGAACACAGCCGCCACGTGGGCAGTGCCATACCGGCGGTCCGGCTGGTCGCTGTTCCTCTTGCCGCGGTAGTTGTCGCGGCGGCTCCCATGGGAGGCTCCTTCGGCTTGCTTGTACTCAGCCGGCTTGTGGTGGTCACGCCTTGGCGCAGCTGGCGAGCCTTCAGCCGGCATCTTGTCGGCTTCCTCAGCCAACGTGTACTTGTCCGCGATATCCATTAGGGCCGCCATGGTCTTGGGCTTGCTGCGGCGCAGCTTGTGCCACAACATGGTGTTGGGCCGGCAGCCGGTCATGAAGAAGCTCATGGCTTGAATCTCATGCACGCCTTGCATGAGTTGCGCATCTCGCACCGGCGCGTCAGATACGCGCGATCCATCTCGTCCGGGCCCTATTTGCACATCTCCAGCTGCTGGGGGCGACCCGGCCGGCAGTAGGTGCCGGTGAAGTTGCTGACGAAGGCGTCCTCGAAGTTGAGCCAGCCGTTGATGCTGCCGGCTGGCAAGTTGTTGAGCCAAGTCCGGGCAGAGCCGACTAGCATGAGGGACGAGTAGCGCACGGCCCAGCGCTTATTGCCGCGGGCGATGCCAATTGTCGTGGTGTAGTCCAGCAGCCAATCCTCCGGCTTGGCGCGGCCGTCGTACTTGGGCGTGTCCCTGGGGAGCTGGAAGCCGTCGATGACCGGCTCGCTTAGGATGCGTGGCCCGAAGCACTTAGGGCCGACAGGACCTTCCTTTTCCGCGATGCGGGATTCCACGACCCGATCGATGCGGTCTCGGGCGTCAGCCGACTCAACGCGTGGGCCCAGCCGGGAGTGGGCTGGCGCTGGCCACTGGCTGCTGGAGCCGGCCGGCATGGGCGCCTGTGCGCCGGTTCTTCGGTGGAGTACTCCGGATGCTCCCTGCTGAGTGCAGGCCGGCTTCGGCTGCTCCTGCCACTTGGGACAGGGGATTCTCTGTGCCGGCTGCGCCGGCTCGGGCCAACATGGGCCCCTCAAAGGGAACCTCCGTGCTGGCTTGGGTGCGGTGACGATGACTCCGAAGTGTCCCGGGCCACTCTTGGAGTTGCCGGGTGCACCATGAGCCATAGAAATACTAGGGGCGTTGTCGGCATACCTAGGGTCCTTCTGCTGCTCGGCGGCGATATGGAGCAACTCGGATAACCGCCTAGTTTGGCGGCGCAGCTCTTCGCCCTCAAGGCGGCTCAGTTCTTCTGAGGCGGCTTCTGCCGCACGCACGTTCTTCTCGGGGGTGTTGTAGATAGGCCACTCCAAGGAATCAGCCGGCAACGGCTCGCCGTCGCGGTCGATCTCTGCACCGAGGCCGCCTCCCCTGCGGTGGATCTGGCCGGCTCGACTGGGGTTGTTGCCGGGTGGCGTGAAGCCGTGGGCGCGGTTGTACTCGCGCTGGGTGATCTGCAGCTGTCGCTTGGCAGCCGCCACCTCCTCCGCCTTCTGCAGGAGGAGTACACGGTGAGCCTCCAGGTCCGCCTCGATGGTGGTCGGGTCTGCGCCGGCGCTGAGGGGAGTGCTCAACTTTGCCTTGGCCATCTCCAGCGTGGATGGCTGCGACGGAGGCTGTGGGCTGGAGCCCAATGCGTCGCCATCGGCGTTGGCGTCGCGCTCTAGCGGTGGGCGACGGCTTCCGCCGCGCGTGTTCTTGGTGACGTTCTCATCACCGGTGGCCATGACCTCCTACACGACGCAGGGGCTGGTGAAGTTGTTGCAGACGTCGGCTTCGAGAGGAGGGCTGTTGTGGGGATACTTTATGGGTATATCAACGACATGGTCTAGATCCGGCAAGCCCGGATGGCCCACAGATGGTGATGGTGGCATATGGCCCATCGGGCGGCCCAGTTGCTGTTGATAGAAGATCTGAATCTCAACCGACCTATGCATGTAGTCAGATCCGTGGAGGCCCATGAGGTATCCGTAGTTAGGCATCTTGTATTCCGACTAGGACTCTCTGTGTAAACCCTAGATCCTAGCGCCTTTATAAGCGGATCCTGGGAGTCCTAGAGGGACAACCACAACTCACTGTAACAACGCGAAAGCGCCCAGATAATTTCAGACAAGCAGCAGTAGGCCGTACCATAGTACAGGTGTTCTGAAGCTGGGTAAATCGCGTACACCCGTCCCGAGGACTCTCCGCTCGATGGCCCCTACTTCTTCTCCCCCTCGTGAGGATCCCTCCTCCGAGGTACCGTCGAATAGGAAACGACACCTGGCGCCCACTATGGGGCCAGCGGAATCTGGAGGCCGGAACCGAGAGGGTTCCGCCATGGGAAGCTTCAACGACTCCATCGCTGTGGGGCGCGTCCTTTACGCCGGGAACTTTCCGATCGTCCCTCGGGACGAGTGGCAAAACTAGGATCAATAGGCGGCGTATATTTAATAGCGCACCTTGCAAGTAGGATTTTAGCAGCGCTTGCAGTACTAGCGGCGTGACATTCATCAATTAAATCATCATCAAGCTCAATATAAGCTTCATCAAAATCGTCTCTAGCATGCTCTCCGGGCTCAGGTGAACCGGAGGGCGAAAAAGTACTTCTTTCATTTTCGATTTGCTCAACCCTAGCAATTGTGGTGTCTAGGAAAGGACCTAACGAACCACTTTCATCAAACACAGTATAGGAACCATCCAAATCATCAGGAGAATTTTCAGATTCAGCAGAAGTAGTAGCATGATCAACATAAGGTGGAGTAAGAAGCTTACTCATCACAGACGGAGAATCAAGAGCAGCAGAGGTATTTAAAGTTGTACCTCTTCTTGTAGTGGACGGAAATATACGGACTCTTTCATCTCGAGTCTTCCAAGTTTACTTATAAATAAAGCTATGCTCCCCGGCAATGGCACCAGAAAATAGTATTGATGACCCACAAGTATAGGGGATCGCAACAGTCTTCGAGGGAAGTATTACCCAATTTATTGATTCGACACAAGGGGAGCCAAAGAATAAATATAAGCCTTGACAGTTGAGTTGTCAATTCAGCTGCACCTGGAAATAGACTAGCTCGCAGAGGTTTATCAGTAGCAACAGTTTTATAGCAGTGGCAGTAATAAAGTAACATCGGAAATAAAGTAAAACAACAGCTGTGGTGGATGCGGTAAACAACAGGATTAAAATATTGTAGGCACAGGATGGATAACCGGGCGTTGCATGAATGAGACGACTCATATAATAGCTAACATGGGTATTTGCAGATAAAGTGATACAAGTATCCAAGAATAAAATAACCATAGGCGTGTGTTCCTATTTAGTCGCGCGTGCTCGCAATGAGAAACTTGCGCGACATCTTTTGTCCAACCAGCCCGTTGCAGCGGGGCCTCGAGGGAAACTACTGGTGATTAAGGTACTCCTTTTAATAGAGTACCAGAGCAAAGCATTAACACTCCGTGAACACACGTGATCCTCACATCAAAGCCATCCCCTCCGGTTGTCCCGATTATTGTCACTTCGGGGCCTCGGGTTCCGGACAATGACATGTGTATACAACTTGCAGATATGATCAAGAACAATATATAAAGCATCGTCATGAAAACACAATATGTTCAGATCTGAGATCATGGCACTCGGGCCCAAAGTGACAAGCATTAAGTATAACAAGTTGCAACAATGCATAAAATACTCACAACGGATACTAGGCACTATGCCCCGAACAATTCTAATGTTATTACATGAATGAACTCATCCAATCCCGACCATCCCCTTTAGCCTATAGCGAGGGAACTACTAACACATGGATGGGGGAATCATGGATGGTTGATGGAGAGGCGTCGGTGATGGCGATGGTGATGATCTCCTCCAATTCCCCGTCCCGGTAGGGTGCTAGAACGGAGTCCCTGCCTCCGAAATAGGGTTTTGCGAGGCGGCGCTACTGACTTTTCTCTGGAATAACTTCGAACCCCCTGGGGTTTTCTCGTGACGAGGATCTTATAGCCGAAAGGGGAGGCCGAAAATACGAAGGGGTCGGGAATACATCCCCAGGCGCGGCCAGGCCTGGGCCGCGCCTGGGCCATGTACTTCCAGCTCCATGCCCCCCTGCTCTTCACCTTCTGGCTCCGCGAGTTCCCCGGGAAAATAAGGCATTTGGGTATATTTCTGGGATTTTTCCCGAAAGTTGATTTTCTGCACAAAAACAGGACACCAGGGCAATTCTGCTGAAAACAACGTTAGTCCGCATTAGTTGCATTCAAAACACACAAGTTTGAGGGCAAATAATAAAAAAAGTTTGGGAAAGTAGATACGTTTTGGACGTATCAACCCCCCAAGCTTAGCTTATTGCTTGTCCTCAAGCAATTCAGTGACAACTGAGTGCGATAAAAGACTTTCACGAACCTATTTGTTCCATAAGATTATATATTCTCACGGATGATCAAATACTTAGCTAATTCATAAATAAGGAGCATGTGAAACAACATAATCAGCAGTAATGCAAACCATGAATGGATACCAATAGCAATGATAAGCAACATGAAAAATAAAGACTTGCAATATTGCAATAGTCATAATGAAGTAAGACAAAGTGGTATCTCGCTTGCCCCTATTTGGAAGCAAAACATAAATGCACAGGGCACCTCTGAAGTCCAAAAGAAGACTAGAAGTAAAGATACCGAAAGATGCAACCATCACAAATATGCAATAAATAATATTGTCTTGGGACAAGCACATTACACTAAGAATGACTGCCAATGCTTCTACGAAAGTGCTTTAAAAGAGAGAATGGTGACTCAATATTGCGGTGGTTTAATGGTCCTTTGCAAAGGAAAGCAGAGATTAAACATGTGCTAGAGCTTTTCATTTGTAAAACTGAGGTAAAATTTCTTTTTGAGTGGTGGTTTCTTTTGTCAACGAATCGGTAAAAGGGTTTTTGTCATCTTACATACTAAACAAGTTTGAGAGCGGTTCCGAAATATTTGGGCGAAGCCTCTTTTCATCTATGCTATTTATAAAACTGTGACACTCCTCCCATCCATTGCTTACACATACCATGGCTAGCCAAATCCTCGGGTGCCGACCAACAATCACAAACCATGGAGGAGTGCCACTTTCTTATAATTTCCTATTTTCTTCCCCTTTTGGAAGTTGTGGTCAAACCAGCTCTTCTTCTTTTTTATATCTATCATTTTTTATTGACAAGAGAGATGAAGCTCATGAGTCTTGCGGTACTTAGTAAAGCATGGAAGACGATAATAATAACTCTCACATCCTCATGAGCTAAAAACAGTGTCACAAAACGAGGATTTGTTTGAAGGTTTTAAAGGTAGCACATACAAATTTGCTTGGAGTGGCGATGGAATACCACGTGTAGGTAGATATGGTGGACTCATTTGGCATGCTTTGGTTCAGTAGTTGGATGCATGAGCAGTAACTCCGCTCAGTACAGGAGAAGGCTAGCAAAAGACTGGGAAGCGACAATAAAAAATGCATTGGCGGTCATAATCATGCTTGCGACAAAACGCGATTAAAAACGGCATAAAAGCAATGCAAGAACTCTGAAGCAAAATAAATCATCAAGGCATAATTGACTATTGTTCAGTCATATGCATGCGTGAGCACGTGCCAAGTCGATTAAAATGAAACAGTCAGAGGAGGATACCACAATGTCAATACCGCTATATGAAAAGAGCAATGCAAGCAAACGCGAATGTAAAATGTTACCCACCAAATGTAAATTGAAACCAGTCGTGAGAGAGCGGTACTACTGAATATAATTGAGTAACATACACCCCACATGAATAAACTAAGTACCTTCACATAGATGAGTATATGTACAAAAATAAAAACAAATAGAGTTCATACCAACCTCTCACCACAAGCAGATTGTCGTAGCCTTGAGAGACCACTGAACCCTGCATCAAACTATACAAAACCAAAGAAAAACAACAAATATTTTTGGCTTTTCGATATTAGAGTCACCGAACGAAAGTATAATCTTTTTGGATTTTCTCATAACAAACCAACGATAGTAAATAAAGCAAAATAGGAACAAGAAACCAAATAAACAAATGATAAAGAGAAACAGCAAAAATATTTTTGGTATTTTTGTGCTTTAGAAAAGAAACAAAGCTAAAACAAGAGAAAGAAAACTAAAAGAGTCACATAAAAGCAAAGTGGCAGAAATCTGCCAAAACTTGACAGCAGTACAATAATTAATTTTTTAGAAAATCTTCTGCTGCTCAACTCGAAAAGTGCTCAACTAATGAAAGTTAGATAATAACCTTGGGAGCATGCACAAACATAGGCATCCCAAAATAACTTTCTGGATATTTTTAGGAATTTTTCCAGTATCAGTCCAGAATCTGTTTTTTTAGACAGCACTTCCCCAAATATCATCTTCCTCATATTAGAGGCAACCATCGGCACACAAATGAAATTAAAAGTGAAAGTAGAGGTTACTACAGTAGTTACAACCTTCAAAAACTAAAATAAGAACCTACTGAAATAAAAATAACGGAAAGAGAAACAACCAAAAGAAGCGAAACAAGTATATACAAATGACCGACAATTGTAATATGCAATGAATGAGTGATGCCAACGTACCTCCCCCAAGATTAGGATTTTGGCCTAAGTGAGGCTCAGTACTAAGGGTCCTATAATGTAGTAGGTGCTGGGATATAATCTGAGGTAGCACGATCTTCCGGATGAGAGCTCGAGGATGCACCAGGATAATACACCGTGTAGTCGACAGGGGGTGCCTCTTGATACTCCTGGGGTTCCGGGTCGTGCTGCTCATGGAAACCAAGTACTCTGAGCTCATCCTCCACTCTCTCCAATGTAACAAAGAGAGGCCTGTTGACAACACTGAACAAACTTTGTCGAGGCAAAGGCAAGTGCCTTTCCTCTCGGTCAGCGAAAAACAATCTATACATCAAGTTTCCGAAGTTCGAATCATTGGTAACAAAATGATGCATTTTCATTGCCGCAAGGTCAAGCCTTGGCGACACCATGAAAGTATCAGCAGGATCCACATGGAGATCATAGTGGAGAAGAGCACGTGTAGCAATAATCCCACCATAACCGGGACCTTTTGCTGACAACCGTCGAGCAATCAAAGCACCAAGATTATACTTGGGGCTTTCATTGATGGCCGCATCAAGAAAAGCCAAGTGATGGTTAGAGATATTACTAGTGTTCTCTGTTCCCAAAACACTAGTAACAAGAAAATAGGTAAAATAACGAACATCAGGGAATTGGATGTTTCTTATCTTCCCTCGTTGGGAGCTGCGAGTGTCGTCACCGGTCACTTCCCTGTAGACTTCTGCAAGTTAAGCTGGACTGTTTGAAATCTTCTTGTCTGCACCAAATGCACCAAGACCTAAAATGCTGCAAAATTTTGTCAAGAGCATGACAATAGGTCTATCATATATTTTGAAGGACACAGTAGAACCATATTCTCTAGATTTGAGCTTGAAGCTCTTAGTGAAAATCTTGGTGAGCAATGCATATTGAGGGACTTCATTCCTCATATAAGAGGTTAGTCCAGATTTATCAACAAGGTGTAGGAAATCTCCACGAATCCCTGCATCGTTCAAGAAATCATAGCAAGGATATGTGCATGCATTTGCATCACCAAAATCCCTGTCACCGATGTCTGGCGCGATGTCATCTTCATTGTAGGATCTCCTAATTCGAGTGGAAGACCTCGAAGGTCTCGATGACCTCCTTGGTTCCCCCTCAAAGAACTCACCAAAGTTGTGCTGGTTCATGCTATTTTCTGAAATTTGAAGCCCACAATATAAAAATTAATTTCGAGACAAACAAATAAGGTAGAACACTAAAACAACAAGTAGGAAGGCTAAACATGCATCAAAACTACTTCTAAGAGCATAAATCAAGCATGCAAGCTCACATAACCTGTCACCTAAGATGGCAAAATACTCAAGATATACTCCACCAAACAAAATTCTACTTGGATGAGCGGAGGAGTCACATACCGGAGAGCAAATGTGCCAAAGCCCAGACAAAAATTCTACAAGATTTTATGGGAGTTCTTGGTCTTCAGAAATATGGTGTCTTGACGGTCCTTTTTCCAGCAGATTCCTGGCTCCGGTGGTTAATTCTCCAATAATCATCAAACATGCAAAAATAGATAGAATGACATAAGTATCACCTCCAAACATGAAATATATCAATGAATAACAGTAAATTATGATATAACATAGTGATGCAAATTGGACGTATCATACGCCGCCTTGAAGGAGCATGGTGGCTTGTCCGGCTCGATGGCCCCTTCTTCTCTCGATTCTGCATAGGTCGCCTTCAAGGAGACCGTTAAGAGCATGTACGCTATCATGGCGTACAAACTCCTAAGTTTCCCAATAGTCCCCAAGGCTCATGACGGATAAGAATGTAGGCGCCAACGAGTCTTTAACTTTCAAGATTTTAACCTCTTGGGATAGCTTATCAACTTAGTTATGCTTTTGTCTTTACCACGGACTCGGGATAAGTGCAAACAAGACCTATGGAACTCCCACAGCCAGCAGAACTCCAGCTGCCAGTTCTAAAGAAGATCCTTGTGGACAAGGATCGGGAGATCGACGGGCTCAAGGTTAAGTTTGACTCAGGCGATTCGAAGGCCATCTTGCGCAACGAGAACTTGTAGCTCTTTAAAGAGCTCGAACGAATCGAAGTAGAGCATAAGGAAGAGATCAAGGCGGTGGAGGAATCCTTTGAGCTTTCTATAAACAGGCAACTCAAGGAAATAAACTCACTCAAGACCGCCCTGGAGGATGCCAAGAAGCTCACCGAGGACAACGCCAACGCTCTCAAGACTAGTCAGGAGCAGCTGGTGGAATACGAGAAAGAGCGAAATGAGCTATATTCGGAGATCCTCGGTAAGTCAAATCCCTTTTTTGCATAGCGAAAAAAATCCAAGTTTTTCGGTCATTTGTGCTACTTGTTCTTTGACACACTTTTGCCAATTTATTAGATTCCTCGGTTCCTTGCATCCTATCTGATGAGGATTTCTAAAACTTTCACCGACATCACAGCCCCCACGTGCGGAAGCTCCTCGAGCCATACTTCCACTACGGGAATAAATTCCTTGCTGATTTGGGTGTGCTTAGTGTTGCGATGGTGATGGCACCAGATTCACTAGGATACCAATTCGCTGGGACTCCAAGTGCAAAGTGATGTAGCAAGGGCATCTTCTGCATAGGGTGTCTCGAGTGTTTATATAATTCTCGGGGAAACTCCACTAGGAATTGTACTTCTCTTTCCTCTTGTAACAACCTACAAAACAAAGTAGTGTTGCCTTGTGTCCACAACTCCACCAACTAGTTGTTAAGCACAAGATTTCGTATTAGAATAGAAAAAATATATATAATAATAAAGGAAAATAAATATGTTGCAAATTAAATAAAGTAAATGCAACGTGGAAGGTAAACTAAATGCTATGAAAAAATAAAGTATGGCAATGGTAGTGGTGTTGTTTATGTGAAAAAACTAGGCGCGAGAAAGGTAAGTATTTTTTGCATTTTTGGATTAATTAAGTGCTGGAATTGTAAAATTATGTAAATGCAAGTAAAAAAGCGTTTCTTATGATAAAAATGGACCGAGGTTCATGTGTTCACTTGTGTACTATCTTATAAGCATGATGGACGCAAATAGGCTCCAAGAAATGCATATTGTTGATGTAACTTTAATATGTGCTCGATAATTATCCATATGTGCATCAGGTCCTATGGTAGAGATGATACTACAGTAACATCGAAAAAAAATTCTAAATCTTGGAATGTTAAAAACAATTAAAAAAGTTGAGTGACTTGTTTAGTTTTGTTGAAAAAATTGTCGGGAAAAAAACTTTTGAATACTTTTTGAATTTTGGAAACTTGATTTTAAAACATTTAAACGAGAGTGGATTAACATGGGTATCCAACTTGTTTGTACTATTTCCACCATTTGATGCTTTGACGACATAAAATATTAATCCAACCATGCTTGAAATATTTAAGAGATGAAATAAAATGACTTTCCAAATTATGGTGGAGTGATATTTTCATATGCCCATTTAACTCTTAAAGTCATTATTCGAATTTGTAGGTGCTTATAATTTTTTTCTAAAACATGTTTTCATAGAGAGAGAGGATATTATGACTTCCTTATTTTTATTGGATATTGTAGTTTTTTTTACCGTGGCTGTGAGGAAAAATCCCACATCAAAATTTCATATTAATATAAGAGGAGTCAATAGATACAACTTATGTACAAACTAGAAAAAAACTGAAGAACATATATACAAAAACCTAGAGAAGCCATCCCCTCATGGAAACCCATTAATCCAATCAAGCAGCGCTTTCTTATTATTCTCCTTAATCCTATACTGCAGGACAGTGATATCATGCACAAACTTGCTTTTCCACTTTGCAAAAGTGGGTCTTTCATTTCTGAAGATCTTACCATTCCGAATAAGCCAAATTTTCCAGCACGCTCACTACAAGAAAAGTTGCCATGGCCGACGAAGTTGAAGTCGCGCCGTGGTTGCTGGTGTACCATGGCCGACGATTTTGGTCCCTCCGTGGTGCATGTCAAAACTTTTTTTTTCTCGTTTTTGAGGCCACCTAGCCCGACGAAAGCGGCCAAAACGTCGCGTATGGTGGCCCGGGACGTGGTGCATCGCGAACTCTCGGGTTCGCCGGCCGAGTCAACGCAAATCCGCACCGCCGAGGGATGTAGGGCCCCGATGGCAGCCTCTCCGGCATTGTTTTTTTTCTCGATCGCGCCATCTCGTTCAACGTTCTCCGATCGAGCCGTTTACGATGCGGGATCATGGGTCCCGCATGTCATCCTCTATGAACCATAATTCTTTCTATTCTTGGATTTTTTTGACACCCCGATTTCTGGCTACTTCCTTTTTCTTTTGATCCCTTGCCGCCTTGGAAACGTTGAGACCGCTGCTGCTAAATGGGACCCGCATGTCATCCTCTATGTGCAATCAACTTTCTTTTCTTGGAGTTTTTTTTGGCACCTCAAATTTGGTCACTTGCCTTTTTCTTTCGATCCTCTGCCGCCTCTCAAACGGTGATACCGCTGCGCTAACTCGGGACCCGCATGTCATCCTCTATGCACTATAAAACTTTCTTTTCTTGAATTATTTTTGGCACCTCATATTTGGTCACTTGCCTTTTTCTTTCGATCCCCTGCCGCCTCTCAAACGGTGATACCGCTGCTGCTAAATGGGACCCGCATGTCATCCTCTATGTACTATAAAACATTCTTTTCTTGGAGTTTTTTTTGGCACCTCAAATTTGGTCACTTGCCTTTTTCTTTCGATCCTCTGCCGCCTCTCAAACGGTGATACCGCTGCTGCTAATTGGGACCCGCATGTCATCCTCTATGCACTATAAAACTTTCTTTTCTTGAATTATTTTTGGCACCTCATATTTGGTCACTTACCTTTTTCTTTCGATCCCTGCCGCCTCTCAAACGGTGATAC
>NC_061508.1:48233462-48262548 GCF_022539505.1 Lolium rigidum
ATGCCTCAACTCATACTTTCCGGATACTTAATCCCACCTTTATAACCACCCATTTACGCAGTGGCGTTTGATGTAATCAAAGTACCTTTCCGGTATAAGTGATTTACATGATCTCATGGTCGAAAGGACTAGGTAACTATGTATCGAAAGCTTATAGCAAATAACTTAATGACGTGATCTTATGCTACGCTTAATTGGGTGTGTCCATTACATCATTCATATAATGATATAACCTTGTTATTAATAACATCCAATGTTCATGATTATGAAACTAATCATCTATTAATCAACAAGCTAGTTAAGAGGCTTACTAGGGACTCTTTGTTGTTTACATATCACACATGTATCAATGTTTCGGTTAATACAATTATAGCATGGTATATAAACATTTATCATAAACATAAAGATATATAATAACCACTTTTATTATTGCCTCTTGGGCATATCTCCAACAATTTCTCTCCATCTTCCTGGTCAAAATTATAAATTCTCTCCAAAGCAATATGTTGAGCACTAGCAGGAAAGTATTTCCGAAAGAAAACATCAAGCAAATCACTTGGACTATCAATAGAATAAGGAGGCAAACTATTATACCAAGTTTTAGCATCATCCTTTAAGGAGAAAGGAAAAAATTTAGCAACGAAATAAGTACGCTTCTTGATATCATCAGAAAACAAGCTACTCAAAGTTGAAAGCTCATTCATGTGTTCTACAGCACTTTCTTTTTCAGTACCACAAAAAGGTGTTTTCTCAACAATAGATATATGAGATAAATCAAGAGAAAAATCATAATCCTTATCCTTAATATTTATAGGAGATGTGGCAAATTTAGGATCAGGAGACAGTTTGTATCTAACAGTATGTTATGCAAGAAGCTTTTTAATATTACTTGTACCAGTAGTAGCATTGCATTTATCAATGAAATCATCATCAAGTTCTACATAATCTTCATCAAGATCATCACTAGAGTATTCAACAGACTCAGGTGAATTAACAGGTGTAGCAGCATTTTCATTAGGAGTTTCAGTATTTTCAATTTGTCTAGACCTAGCAATTGTAGCATCTAGAAAAGATCCTAATGAACCATCATTATCAAGCACAGCAGAAGCATCATCAAAATTATAAGGGGAATTTTCAGATTCAGCAGAAGTACCAGCATTTGAAGCTTGTGGTGGTGAAACAAGTTTACTTATCACAGATGGTGAATCAAGAGCAGCAGAGGTACTCAGAGTTGTACCTTTTCTTGTAGTGGATGGTAATATGGCGACTTTAGTATCGCGAGGTTTACCCATGATGGAGAATTTGCAGCGAACAATATCAATCCAAGTGAACTTGCAAATAAAGCTATGCTCCCGAGAACGGCGCCGTAAAAATAGTCTTGATGACCCACAAGTATAGGGGATCGCAACAGTCTTCAAGGGAAGTAAAACCCAATTTATTGATTCGACACAAGGGAGCCAAAGAATATTTGTAAGCCTTAACAGCGGAGTCGTCAATTCAGCTGCACCTGGAAACAGACTTGCTCGCAAGAGTTTATCAGTAGCAAAAGTTTTATAGCAGTAGCAGTAGTGAAATATCAGCAGCAGTGTAAGAAAGACAGCAATAGTGATTATAGTAAACAGCAGGATTAAAATATTGTAGGCACAGGGATGGATGAACGGGCGTTGCATGGATGAGAGAAAACTCATGTAACAATCAAGGTAGGGCATTTGCAGATAGTAATAAAACGGTATCCAAGTACTAATCAATCAATAGGCATGTATTCCATATTTAGTCGTACGTGCTCGCAATGAGAAACTTGCACAACATCTTTTGTCCTACCAGCCGGTGGCAGCCGGGCCTCTAGGGAATCTACTGGAAATTAAGGTACTCCTTTTAATAGAGCACCGGAGCAAAGCATTAACACTCCGTGAACACATGTGCTCCTCATATCACCGCCATCCCCTTCGGTTGTCCCAATTTCTGTCACTTTGGGGCCTCGGGTTCCGGACAACAATACGTGTATACAACTGTAACATCCCAAGTTTCAACAATAATAAAATCAAGAGAGAGTTTCAATTACTCAAATTTTTCAACAAACAAAAACTTTTCATATGCATATGGTAGCACATATAGTTTCATGCAATTATGTGTTTTCTTTTGTGCAATTGCCATGATGAGTGTTGATATGATGATCACTTGCTATTAAACCTTAACTCATGATCATGACACCTCTTTTTGAGAAAAATAAAAGAAATACAAATTTGAGCCTAATACCCTCACATACACTTAGGCTAAATATGCAAATCTTCACCAAAGGCCACCATAGCTTGATCTTTGGTTTCTAAAATACTTATATAACTCAAACAAACCCAAATGCATCAAAGAAACCAGAATCAAATCGAAATTTAACTCAAAACCTTCTCACATGTGATTATGGTCATTTGTGTGATTTTTAACATGATCCCCTCTTTACCCCTTTGGTTTAATTCTTTCCTAATATAAACTTGGTCAACCATTGACACCTCATCCAAGACAATGTCAAAGTCTACAACTTTCATGTTGACCACCATGGTTAAAGTTGACCAGGTTGACCAGTAGAGTTTTGACAAGTGAGGACTTTGAATCAATATGAAGATGACCCCAAATTTGAAATGTTGCAAATCAATTCCAAAATGAACCCCACCACCACCAATCTTTCACTTTAATTATATAAATGAGATGTACCAAAAAGATTTCCAAATTTCATCAAAAAAGTTCATGCGGCCATATGATCGAACACTTGGCAGGCATAGTTCCAGAATTGTGTTACATGCTATTACACAATGGATTTTGGCCTAAACCGATTCTATCTCGTGATCATTAGCTCCCTCTATGATCCCTGCAGCTAGCTCAGTACTTGCCTTAATCGTTTAAAGTAAAAAAGAGAGGAGAGAAGCTCCATGCCATGCACACCCGGCCACCTTTGGCCAATCCACCTCTGGCCACCATCTCGCCCTTTCTCCTTGTCCTGGAGCATCTCTGCAGCTCAAGGACACCGACGGTACACGCCCAAGCAACGCCAAGTCACGGCATTGGCCAGAACGAGCTCGCCCAAAACCTTGCCAGTACACGCCCGTGCACGCGGTGACCGCGCTCTGGACGCGCCAGGACGCCGCGCGATCGAGCGCCCTACTCCACCCCTGCAAAGACTACGCCTGCCTCGAGCATCCACTCACCACCCTCTACAAACTAGACATACTCAAACGACTGCGGCTGCCTCATCACCGTCGTCCTCGCCGGAGAAGTACCGCGGGTACTGCCATGATCACCGCACGCGCTCGAGTGATCCCGTCGCCCTTTTCTCTGCGTCGCTGCACGTTGAGCATCGCCAGGACACTGCCTATCACTAGCCGTCCTCGCCTTGCCCCTTCGAGCACCACAAGCGCCGCGCCATGGCCATCTCCTCCCGCTATAAATAGAGGACCTCAGCCCTTCATTTCTTCACACAACTCGCTCCCCTCTCATCACTGATCCTTCTCCCCCAGTCAATTTCACCCCATCTCGCCGGAGTAGCTCGAATCGAGAGCTCGAAGCCGCCGGAGCCCGCGGAAGCTCTGCATCGACTGGAGCCTCGCCAAGCTCCGCCGCTGCACCAGACGCTTCCCCATCTACTTCCACTTCACCGAGTAGCTTGCCCTTCCTCTCCGGCGGCCTGGTACCCCCTCCGACCCCCTAGGCTCGCCGCCAGTGCGCCCGTCGCTCGTCGGAGACGACGACGCTCACACGCCGTTGATCTCTATTCTAATCCAACGGCTTATCTCGCGCGTACCGTTTCGCAGTTTTAAAAGCCACTGACGGGTGGCCCCCACCTCGTCAGGGCGGCCCAAGCGCACCAGTTGCTTGTTGGGCTGCGCAGTGCAATTCAAAGCCGTTTCGGCCCGTTACCGTTTCCCGCCTAGCCCAATAATTCAAATTTAGATTTAATCATAACTAGAATTGTCCTGCAGATGCTTTAGTAATTTTTTAATAGTTTGAAATCTACCAAACCAAATCTAGCAAACTTCATACCGTTGGAAAGCCAACGAAATTATCTATCCAATGCCACTGGTCTCTTCTCCAAATTCGTAGTAGAATTAAAATGCTAAAAATAACAAGTCAGGGACTTTTGCAACTTGAAACTTAATTTAAAATTCAACCAAATTTGATTTTGAGTTGATTCCAACTCTCATAAATCACAAATTGATGTTCTTTAATTGTTTATGCAATAATATAGCCAAGTTGTTTGCATGATCATGTACTGGATCAAAATAATGGTTAAATAGCCATTTCTAGTGCATTTAAATTGTGGAATTCAAATCTTATCAATAGTATGAGAGCTACTCTCTCATTTAAATCTTGATCCTAAGTAATCCAACCAGAGGAAATGACCTTAGGTTAATAAACCTCTGATTGTAATACTTGGAGATTTTAGACCATTTAGGTCTTAGTTTTAAATTGTATGAGGGTAGCACCTCATTTAAATTATTACTCCCTCATAATAGATATGAAATGTTGACCTTGGTCAACTTATATTTCATACCTTATTATTATTTGTGGAGATTAAATCTTGATAGGATTTAATGAGAGGAAATAATTTTCTCTAAAGATTTAAAATAGAAAATCAAATAAATACTTAATGGGAGGAAATTATTTTCTCTTAAATAAGAACAAACCAAGTAATCCACCATGCCATGATTGATGTGATGTTAGAGTTAGTTGAGTGAACCCTCTTGTGTGTTTTAGTCTAGCATGCAAGTATTTGTGTGGTGATTGTGTACTCGTATTCGTATATAGACGCTAGTAACGAGGAATACGTGGAGGAGGGAAGCTACTCTCAAGAGGAGGAGGAAAACTTTGACTCCTATCCCCACCAAGGCAAGCTAATACTCTTTCTAACCACCATGATGCAAAGCTCTACAAGAGCAAGGCACCATCACCCCTTTAATTTTATGTATTACCTATCCCATGTTTTTACCTTGCACTTATTTTTGCTTATTTACTTCAAAGTACTTTTTGATTTATGATTCACTTGGTATAGAGTAGAACAAGATTAAAGGTTAGCTTAGAAACACTCAAAGCTAGATAGCACCCCTCATGAAATAGTTGCTAGTGCTAATCAAATAAAATTTGACTACTCTAGATGGGAACATGTGACTTTGAAATGAATTTGAAACCTTGGAATGATGAGTCATTCCATTGAATGATTTTTGAAGGTGAATGTGGCCAAGAGAAGATGGTGATTTTTGATATAAAACTGATATGGGTTTGAATGCGATACCCTTCCAATTATACAAGTACCCCCACAATACCTGATTATGGGTAGGGCTTAACTAGAAACTTGTGTATTTTAGTATGGGTTCCCTCTAAACAAGCATCATAGGGGTTATGCCGAGGCTGCCTCCGTATATGGGAAATGATGTGAATATAAGGTGAATGTACGACCCAAGCCTCCGTGCGGTTCCCGGGTTAACGGTTGGTTTTCACCGGGAGGCCAAGCTCATGGGGAGAGGTGCCTATACTAGTATATATAAGTGAAAGGTTAAGGTTGATGATCCGCGTACTGAGTTACGATGATTCGGGGTTATCCTCGACGGATGTAATCAAAAGTTGTGGCACAAGAGTACAACCTCTGCAGAGTGTTAAACCTATTCGAATAGCCGTGTCCGCGGTTATGGACGATTGGAAAGGCCATACTGTTCCGTTATCAGGATTTTTGATCTTAAAAAGGAATGATGAATTGAAAGGTGATTTGACTTGGATCACAAATGATTTGTGGGAATGACACTAATGTTCCCACATGAGTTAGTCTAGCAAATGATAAGGCTTACTAAATGTTTATCAAATTAAAACTTGGCTTTATGCAAATAAACCTAGAGCTTAGTACCCCTTACTATACTCAATAAGTATTTACCTTAGTATTAGTTTGCGAGTACTTTAAAGTACTCATGGCTTTGCCCTGGCTATTCAAATGCCAGACTTTGAAGAGGAGCAACAGTATCAGGATGACGGACAACGGGACGTCTACGATAACTAGGATCGTCTTCTAACGTCAAGCGTTGCCTGTGGAATAGATAGTCCACTACTACTACGCTTCCGCTACTTATTTGTGATGTTGAACAATCTATTTGTGTAATATTGGATCATGTGATCCGTTGTTGTAAGACAAGTATGTGTTGTAATAAATGATGACTCTGAACTACTTACTATTATGTCTCGCAAAAACAATCTTCCTGGGATTGCGATGAATGATATAATGGGCATCTGGACTTAAAAATCCGGGTGTTGACAACAACTTGCAGGTAAGATCATAAAACAATGAATATCATCATGAATTGATAACATGTTCAGATCTGAGATCATGGCACTCGGGCCCTAGTGACAAGCATTAAGCATAACAAGTTGCAACAATATCATAAAAGTACCAATTACGGACACTAGGCACTATGCCCTAACAATCTTATGCTATTACATGACCAATCTCATCCAATCCCTACCATCCCGTTCAGCCTACAGCGGGGGAATTACTCACACATGGATGGGGGAAACATGGCTGGTCGATGGAGAGGCGTCGGTGGTGATGATGGCGATGATCTCCTCCAATCCCCGTCCCGGCGGAGTGCCAGAACGGAGTTTCTGGTCCCGAGACGGAGTTTCGCGATGGCGGCGGTGTTCTGGATGTCTTCTGGCGATTTCGTCTAACCCCCGTGCGTTTTTAGGTCGAAACCCTTAAGTAGTCGGAAGGGAGGCACCTGGGGCTGTCCGAGGTGCCGCCACCACAGGCCGGCGTGGCCCGGGGGCCTGCCGCGCCGCCTGGTGGGGTGGCTGCCTCGTGGCCCCCCTCCTTCTGGTCTTCTGGCTCCGTTATTCTACTGTGAAAATAGGCCCATTGGAATTAATCCCGGGGATTTTCCTGAAAGTTGAGTTTCTGCACAAAAACGAGACACCAGGGCAATTCTGCTGAAAACAGCGTTAGTTCGTGTTAGTTGTATCCAAAATACACAAATTAGAGGCAAAACAATAGCAAAAGTGTTCGGGAAAGTAGATACGTTTTGGACATATCACCTAGAGATCCGCTTCGCCGCATCCAACAATGTGGCGGATTACGAGGAACTCATCCATGGGCTCAAGCCGGCCAAGGAGATTGGCGTACGTCGCATTCTTTGCTTCGGCGACTCCGACTTGGTTATACAACAAGCTTCGGGCGAATGGTATGCGAAGGATGCCAACATGGTGTCGTACCGCTTCCACATCCAGCAGCTAGCCGACTTCTTCGACGGCTACGAATTTCACCATGTGCCCCGTTCAAACAACGAGGCGGCTGACGCTCTATCCAAGATAGGCTCAACCCGGTAAGAAATTCCACCGAGCGTCGCCCTGCACCACCTGCGGAAGCCGTCTATCACATCGTCATCGGACTCGGATTTCATATTCATGTCGGCTGACCCGGGGGCTTCTCAGTCCAACCCGGGAGCTTCTCAGCCAAACTCGAGGGCTTCTCAGCCGAACCCGCCGGCTCTACATCTGAACCCGGCGACTTTTTTGTCGAACCCGGGGGCTTCTCAGCCAAACTCGGGGGCTTATCAGCCGAACCCACCGGCTCCACAGCCGAACCCGGCGACTCCACAGTCGAACCCCGAAGCTCCCATGCATGAGGCCATGATGGTCAGCGTATTTGAAATAAAGTGCGTACCGTCATGGGCACAAGAATTCCTCTCCTACCTGGCTGATGGGAAACTGCCCGAAGGCCGGGTCCAAGCCAGGCAGATTGAGAGAAGGGCTAAGGCCTACACAATCAGCAACCACCAGCTGTACAAACGCAACGTAAGTGGGGTGTTCCAGCGGCGCGTCGAGCCGGCTGAAGGGATAGAACTCCTCAGGGAAATCCACCAAGGAGAGTGCGGACATCACGCCTCCTCCAGAGCCATCGTAGGCAAAGCCTTTCGGCACGGCTTCTACTGGCCGACTTCGCTAAAAGATGCAGAAGAGATGGTGAAAACATGCAACGATTGCTAGCGCTTCGCCAAGAAAAGGCATGCGCCGGCTTCCGCCTTGAAAACTATCCCCATCACTTGGCCATTTGCTGTGTGGGGCCTTGACATGGTCGGCCCATTCAAAACTTCCCGAGGCGGCATGACACACCTCCTAGCGATGATCGACAAATTCACAAAGTGGATTGAAGCCAAGCCGATTAAGAAGCTGGATGGCTCCACAACCGTCTCCTTCCTCAAGGACATCATCGTGCGATACGGCTATCCCCACAGCATCATCACCGATAATGGCACCAACTTTGCCCAAGGCGTCTTCTCCCGCTTCTGCAGAGAAAAAGGAATCCAACTAGACCTAGCGTCCGTGGCACACCCCGAGTCCAATGGACAGGTGGAAAAAGCCAACGGTTTGATTCTAGCCGGCATCCGGCCCTGCATGGTGGAAACACTCGAGCGAGCATCCGGCTGCTGGATCGAAGAGCTGCCCTCCGTATTATGGATCTTGCGCACCACGCCAAACCGCTATGTCGGCTTCACGCCATTCTTCCTCGCTTACGGGGCCGAAGCCGTCCTGCCGACTGATATCGAGCACGACGCGTCAAGGATCAAACTATACACCGAAGCGGAAGCCAAAGAGGCCCGCGAGACGGAGTCGACTTGGTCGAAGAGGCCCGGCTGCTGGTCGTGTCCAGATCTGTTGTATACCAGCAAAGCCTCTGACGCTATCACAGCCGGAAGGTCCAACCCTTGGCATTCCGAGAAGGTGACCTAGTGCTCCGGCTGATCCAACGGATAGCCGGCCAGCACAAGCTATCCTCCCCATGGGAAGGTCCCTTCATCGCGAGCAAAGCCCTCGGCAATGATTCCTACTATCTCATAGATGCCCAAGAGGCCAAGAAAAACAAGCCGGACAAGGCTGACGAGGAGACTAAACGTCCCTGGAACGTTAGCCTGCTCCGCCCATTTTACACTTGAGAAGTGGAATGTATGTATCCCTGAAACTCTTTTGTAATCTATGCTAATGAAAAAAGCTTGCGCCCAAGTGCGCCCTGTACCAATGATTTTTTCAAGTACTCTACAACTTTCGCCGACTAGCTTGAACCCTCTCACGCGGCCGGCTTAGTACCGTGATCCGGCTTCCAACAGCCCACTCCTGAACCAGCTACAGACCGCAACCCGGCTGTCCGGTGATGTCTACGCACGCTTCTATTCCTGTAGACAGTGTTGGGCCTCCAAGAGCAGAGGTTTGTAGAACAGCAGCAAGTTTCCCTTAAGTGAATCACCCAAGGTTTATCGAACTCAGGGAGGTAGAGGTCAAAGATATCCCACTCAAGCAACCCTGCAATTACGATACAATAAGTCTCTTGTGTCCCCAACACACCTAATACACTTGTCAGATGTATAGGGGCACTAGTTCGGCGAAGAGATAGTGAAATACAAGTAATATGGATGATTGTAAGTAGTAATTGCAATCTGAAATAAAAATGGCAGCAAGCAAACATGTAGCAGAACTTGTTGGAAACGGGGTTTCAATGCTTAGAAACAAGGCCTAGGGGTCATACTTTCACTAGTGGACACTCTCAACAATGATCACATAACTGAATAAATAAATGCTACTTTCAAACACTCTCTTGTTGGATAACAAACACCATTCATTGTGTAGGGCTACAAGAGCACCCTCAAGCCGGAGTAAACAAGCTCCACAACTTCATAAAGGAATCACACACGACTACTTTAATAACATCACTAGAGTAGCACATAGATTAATAGTGATACAAAGCTCATGATCACATAAAGATCACACCATGGGAGAGAGAGATGAACCACATAGCTACCGGTAGAGCCCTCAACCTCGGGGGAGAACTACTCCCTCCTCATCATAGGAGACAGCGATGGCGATGAAGTGGCGGTGGTGTCGATGGAGATGACTCCGGGGGCAATTCCCCGTCCCGGCGGCGTGCCGGAACAGAGACTTCTGTCCCCCGAAACGGAGTTTCGCGATGGCGGCGGCGTCACTGGAGTCTTTCTGGAGTTTCGTCAATTGGTATAGGGTTTTCACGTCACGAGAGATTATATAGGCGAAGAGGCGGAGTCGGAGGGGCCAGGGGGGCCCTCCCCATAGGCTGGCGCGGCCAGGGGGCCACCCGCGCCGCCATATGGTGTGGGTCCCCTGTTGCCCTTCCTCGTATCCCCTTCGGACTTCTGGAACCTTCCGTGAAATATAAGATCGTGGGCCTTTGTTTCGTCCAATTCCGAGAATGTTGCCCGAACAGCCTTTCTGGAACCAAGAACAGCAGAAAACAGGAACTGGCACTTCGGCATCCCACGGTATGATTGCTGCACCCCCATGGGGCTCTCGCAGACGTTTGGATTTTCGGCCGTCCGATCGAGCTGACGTGGCGCGATCTCGGCCGGCCGTTCGTCCAGGGCGCTGAGGCCCTCCCGCAGACCCACTTTTTATCCATGGGTCGTGTAAAGCCCGCCTGGCCCGGTCGTGCGAGGAGAAACGAGCGCCCCAGCCACACCCACGCCCGCGCCCCTTCGTTCTCCCTCTTCCTCGTGAGAGGCGGCGGCTGCTGCGCCTCCTCCCCCAATCCCTCGCCCGGCGGCGCCGCTCCGCCTCCCTTGCCGCCACCCGTCCCTCTCCTCTACCATTCCTGCCTACGCATCCAGCCTCCTCCCCCAATCCCTCGCATCGTTGATGTCATCGTCGCTGGGAGCAGCACCGTCTCATCGTCGCTGGCGCCGGGAGCAGCGCCGCCTCATCATCGTCGATACCTGCGCCGCCATCGCGCGACCTCTGCCTCTCGCGAACCTCTCCCCGTCGATCTCGCGGTTCGATGCAAGGTCTCTCTGATCTCTCTCTCTCTCTCTCTCTCTCTCTCTCTCTTAATGACCTAGGTAAGAGGAGGCAAGGATGGTGTTAGTCCTGCTGCTCGGATGTACAAAGGTCGTCAATGGCGCAAACAGGCAGTTCCAGTCCCCGGATGCTGTTATCTCACTATGATTCCTTAATTTTTGTTTGCTGCAGTTGGGTGTTAATCTACATTGCTTCTTATGTCCAAGATTGATGGTGTTGAATCTGCAAACAAGGAGGTCGCTAGGGTTATCCCCAACTGTCAGTTAAGGTTCATCTTCTAACATATGTGTTCTTCTTGCCCTGTATTTTTCATTGGTGGAGTGGCACACATGAGTAAGTATTAATTATTTATATGTGTCAATATATTTACCAGGACCACACTGAATGTATTTGAATTGATTTCATGAAACTTTGGACTGGATCTGGAGATTTTGTTCCTGTAAAAGGAGGTACAGCTGTGATATAATTCTTCTACAAACATTTATCATTTTTAGATTTGGTTTCACATATACTTTGCTCCTATTTTCAATAGCTACAACCTGTTGAACTCAAGACGTTGCCGCACTGCCGAGCATGGGCCGCCACCGCGCAGCACGAGATGGCGAGGATGTCAACGCGAGATGAGCCTCCTTCCCTGCATCCTCCGCTCGTGCCTTTTCATGGGGGCTCTAACCCTTTGTAGCATGCCGTAAGTTTGTTTGAATCCAGTCTGTGTGAATCAAGTGTGTAATTTTGCGTGACATTCAATTTTGTGATGGCATGATGCTGATGCTTATGTTAGGTTCAACCCAGATGATATGTTAGAGATGCAGTGGGAAAGAGACGTTGTTCATAGCCGCAATCCGCACTCTTTCTTTCAGGTTTGTCGCTTTAGCCTTTGCTTTGCTTGACTGGGCTGCTCCTAGAAAAGGTTTCAGCAAGTTTTGTTTCAGTGATGTTTGCCTCAATGGGAACATTGAACTGTGGATTTCCATGTTGGGATTAATATGCTTGACAGACGTAGTAGGTTATGATTAGGTCTGATCCCAGGACGTACTAATTTAGCAACATTGCTATTTGGAATCCCTTCTCTCTCTCCCACATATTTTATTCGGCAGGTCTAAAAAGTTGTAACCGCAAATCTATGCTGAGATCCATTGCGAGAACTGAGTTGGTGCCACTTTGGCCACACTTATTTTTTCCCGAGTACAATCAGAATAAGCAATTAGAGATGCATTTTTCTCAACATATTTCTTCTTTGAAAGGTGTAATATCTTTGTTGAAAGGTATGGTTGTGTATTCAAGATTTATTTAGTCGTTAGACTATTTCATGTTCTGCTTCTATTCAATTAAGATTTTTTCAGTTTTTCAATTTTGATTAGTCAGGAAGAGATATGGTGCAGATTGACTCATTGAGGAACGCCATCTTTTGCACCTTTGAAGTTTAATTTGTACCCTGCGAGTGCTAATACAAAGTGTGATCAGACCTTCGGAAAATTCTTAACATACCAAAACTACATTCTTCGGAGAGCAGTCGTAGGCAAGTGTCTCTTTACTGATTTACGTCAAACCTCATGAAGTATTTAACTTGCTTTAGGTTTTAGCAAATCATATTTCACGACCTACATAATATATTTATGGATATCCTATTTAAATGCAGAATGTAGAAGTGGCTAGGTTTCTGTCTCTACTTACCGATTATGCCAAGTTATGGAATATACAGTACTGCCATCCTCTTATGCTGTTTGTTTCTTTTTAAATATGCTATGTGATTTTTTTATTCTTCTAGATGGTCATTGAATACATGCCACCGTATTAGATGATTGGCATAGTTTTCGGGTAATTCTGATTCTCTATAGATAATGAATGCTATTAGTTAGTTCTTTCCAGATGTTGGGGTATGGCCTCAAATGCTTGGTTTTGAATGGTTGAAAGTTCTTAGGCCTGCAGCGATAGCAACATTAGTGCACATGGTTTTAGTGATGCCCAAATTCCACAAATAAATTATGTTCCTCCGATCCTCAAGTTAATCATTTTAACCTTCTTCCTTATTTCTATTCTGCAGGCATGAAACACACACTGATTTCTAGACACCTTCAGTTATTTCAGATCTGGATTGTTTTTAGTGATGCCCAAATTCCACAAATCAAGTATGTTCCTCTGATCCTGAAGTTTATCATTTTAACCTTCTTCCTTATTTATTTTCTGCAGGCACGAAACACACACTAATTTCTAGACACCTTCAACTATTTCAGATCTTTATTGTTTTTAGTGATGCTCATATTCCACAAATAAAGTATATTCCTCTGGTCCCCAAGTTTATCATTTTAACCTTCTTCCTTATTTATCGTGATGTCCCCTTATTTCGTAAAGTACACTGTTGTATGTTTGTCGGCCCGTGTTGTTGCATCAGTTGAATTTTACCATAGTGGGTTATGTTTCTCCATCAAAAGGATTATATATTTTCTCGGCTGGGTATTAGTTCTGCTATCCCTACTGTTCTGGATCTTGATTTCTGTATATTGTTATCTACCTATGTTGTGGTTATATTTCTTTGATGGAAGATGTTTCTTCTTTACTGGAATTTAAAAGGTGTTGATTAGCGCATTCCATGTTGTCTTTGATTATAAATAAGTTTAACATCTTCAAGTAGTATATTGTGTGGCTTGCCATTGAATTCCTCTATGGGGTAATCCCATAATTTGTTCTCCAATTATTATATAGAAGATTGAGCGACCATGAATGCAGCTGGGTTTTCTGAGTTAAACATACTGATTTGTCTCTATCCACTCCTGAATAGGAACTGAGATTCCATAAAGTTTTGATTAACGATTTTACATGCCAATGATCTGTGTGAGTTCCACAGAAAATGCCGTTGTTGATTTCCCCTCAACCGTGTTGGCTAAGCTGAGAAAGCTAACCATAGAAAGACACACCAGGTGTTCATGGATAGCTGCTAAAATTCAACTTAGTAGTTCCAAAAGTGGCACATGTATTTACATTTCAGCATAGCTTGTCAAGCTGTTAAGAATAGCTGCTATCCTAAGTGGGAATTGGGAAACAGTCTTTCATGTAGTAGATCTGTGTAATAGATTTTCGTGTCGTAATACTGATTCAAGTCCTGTGTAAAATATTTGTAGGAGCAGGCTGCTGACACGAAAACCTCAGCACGATACACTGTCTAGGAAGAACACCCAAATTAGGAACATGTATACTGTCTCAAATGCTTTGCGTGTATCTTCTTTAGTGTGCTCTTGCATTTCTTGCAGCTCTAGATCGATGGTCTCTCTTTCTCATAGGAAGTAGATGTTAGACCTGTGCTTTTTTATCTTATATTTTTTTAACCTTAAGATTTATCATTGGCTGATTTGTGCTTTGCTTTTCAGTGGTGTTCCCGCTTGGTGACACAGGACCTCAGTATTTGTTTGTATCCTATTATCTATGTACAGTGGGATCTGAGGAGTGAGGAGTGAGCTCCTCCCTTTTATAGTTGACATGTTTATATGAACTAGGTGGCCGGTGCAACAATTCCCTTGTCCGCCTCGTGTGGATGCTATTTCTGCCCTTCCTTAATGTTCGTCATATTTGAATGTTTTTTGCTTAATGTTGTTGTTGTTGTTGTTTGCTTACTTGTGTAGTTGGTTCTATCCTGTAGTGGCTTTCTCAGGAAAGAGACTTCTGAAATCATGATGCAGTGCCGCTCTGCACTTATGTTTTTCGTTCTAGCCTAGCGTGTCTTAGTCAGGAAAGACTGTTGTAAATTCCTGGTTTGGTACCAGTATCTACTTATTAACATGCTTTCATGGTTCATGGTATACTGATCTTCTAATGTTGCTACTGTTTGTTGTATGTCCACTTTTGGCAGTATATATTCAGAAGTATTAAGCTATGGTTCTATACCAAGTATATGCCCAATTTCAGTTCATCGGCGTTCTCCAGTCCTTTGCTGGGACTTTTTACATCTACTGTTGACTATTCAGTTTACATTTTGGTTAAAGTCCTGAGAGGAATATACCTTGTATCTTCTTTTTATGATTGGTGTGCTCTTAATCTTTCGGTAGTATTCTCACATGAACACTGATAATACGACAGTTATTCTAATTTTCTACATAATAATTTTGCAGCTCCAACAAGAGATTTGGGCAGCCGAAGGCAGTCAAGTAGTCTGTTTCACTTCAGTTGGGTGTGCCAGAGTCTGACCACCTATAGAACTATCAAATTTTCTGTGCTCACTTTCAATTTCACAATTATGTTGTAAAACACACATTCGTTATAGCCGTTTAAGTCCATAAAGGTTTACCGTTGCAAAAGGCAAATGTTTGTATCCTGTTGACTGCACGTAGTTGGTTCTGATGATCGTGTTCCCCCTTTTCTAGCTGATCTGTGTAGTAGTATAAGGTATATATATAACAATACCTTATACCCAACAATCGATGGACTAAGAAAGCTATCATCAAGAGCTTCATATGATTCTGGATCAATCAATTTGAACGCACCCATAAATCAAACAAATTCAAGAATTTGGATTTACGATGGAGTAATTTAAACGTAATGTTTGTCAGTTCGTGTGTTTTATCCGAATTTTATCTTATTGATTTGGTTTTGTAAAACCGGAGAACATATTACCATTTACCCACTCGATTTCATCGATGTTATACAAATTGTAAATTAGTATGAATTTCACGGGATCGTGCGCCAAGGCGCACATCTAAATCTAGTCTTGTTAATAGGTTAGTTCCGGAAAATGCGTATAAATGATATAAAGTATGGATAAAACATGTAGATATTTTCATAAAACAAGCATGGAACATAAGAAATTATAGATACGTTGGAGACGTATCAAGCATCCCCAAGCTTAGTTCCTACTCGCCCTCGAGTAGGTAAACGATAACAAGGATAATTTCTGAAGTGACATGCTACTATCATAATCTTGATCAATACTATTGTAAAGCATATGAGATGAATGAAGTGATTCAAAGCAATGGTAAAGACAATGACTAAACAACTGAATCATATAGCAAAGACTTTTCATGAATAGTACTTTCAAGACAAGCATCAATAAATCTTGCATAAGAGTTAACTCATAAAGCAATAGATTCTTAATAGAAGGTTTTGAAGCAACACAAAGGAAGATATAAGTTTCAGCGGTTGCTTTCAACTTCAACATGTATATCTCATGGATAATTATCAACACAAAGTAATATGATGAATGCAAATAACCAAATATGTAGGAATCAATGCACACAGTTGACACAAGTGTTTGCTTCTAAGATAGAAAGAAATAGGTAAACTGACTCAACATAAAGTAAAAGAAAGGCCCTTCGCAGAGGGAAGCATGGATTACTGTTTTTGTGCTAGAGCTTTTCATTTTGAAAACATAGAAACAATTTTGTCAACGGTAGTAATAATTCATATGTGTTATGCATAAGACATCCTATAAGTTGCAAGCCTCATGCATAGAGTACCAATAGTGCTTGCACCTTGTCCTAATTAGCTTGGATTTTCATGGATTATCATTGCATAACATATGTTTCAACCAAGTGTCACAAAGGGGTACCTCTATGTCGCCTCGTACAAAGGTCCAAGGAGATAGATCGCATTTGATTTCTCGTTTTTGATAGATCTCAACTTAGGACATCCATACCGGGACAACATAGACAACAAATAATGGACTCCTCTTTAATGCTTAAGCATTCAACAACAGATAATATTCTCATAAGAAATTTGAGGATTAATGTCCAAACTAAAACTTCCACCATGATTCATGGCTTTAGTTAGCGGCCCAATGTTCTTCTCTAACAATATGCATACTCAAACCATTTGATCATGATAAATCACCCTTACTTCAGACAAGACGAACATGCATAGCAACTCACATGATATTCAACAAAGGTGTAATAGTTGATGGCGTCCCTAGAAACATGGTTACCGCTCAACAAGCAACTTATAAGAAATAAGATACATAAGCGACATATTCAATACCACAATAGTTTTTAAGGCTATTTTCCCATGAGCTATATATTGCAAAGACAAGGAATGAAATTTTAAAGGTAACACTCAAGCAATTTACTTTGGAATGGCAAAGAAATACCACATAGTAGGTAGGTATGGTGGACACAAATGGCATAGGTTTTGGCTCAAGGATTTGGATGCACGAGAAGAATTCCCTCTCAGTACAAGGCTTTGGCTAGCAAGGTTGTTTGAAGCAAACTCAAGTATGAACCGGTACAGCAAAACTTACATAAGAACATATTGCAAGCATTATAAGACTCTACACTGTCTCCTTGTTGTTCAAACACTTCACCAGAAAATATCTAGACTTTAGAGAGACCAATCATGCAAACCAAATTTCAACAAGCTCTATGGTAGTTCTTCATTAATAGTTGCAAAGTACATGATGCAAGAGCTTAAACATGATCTATTTGAGCACAACAATTGCCAAGTATCAAATTATTCAAGACAATATACCAATTACCACATGAAGCATTTTCTGTTGCCAACCAAATAACAATGAACGAAGCAGTTTCAACCTTCGCCATGAACATTAAAAGTAAAGCTAAGAACACCAGTGTTCATATGAACAAACGGAGCGTGTCTCTCTCCCACATAAGCATGAATTTATTCAGAGAATGAAAATAACAAAACGAAAATAAAAGCACACAGACGCTCCAAGTAAAGCACATAAGATGTGACGGAATACAAATATAGTTTCACTAGAGGTGACCTGATAGGTTGTTGATGAAGAAGGGGGTGCCTTGGGCATCCCCAAGCTTAGATGCTTGAGTCTCCTTGAAATATGCAGGGATGAACCACGGGGGCATCCCCAAGCTTAGACTTTTCACTTTTCTTGATCATATTGTATCATCCTCCTCTCTTGACCCTTGAAAACTTCCTCCACACCAAACTCAAAACGAACTCATTAGAGGGTTAGTGCATAATCAAAAATTCACATATTCAGAGGTGACATAATCATTCTTAACACTTCTGGACATTGCACAAAGCTACTGAAAGTTAATGGAACAAACAAATTCATTCATCATAGCAAAAGAGGCAATGCGAAATAAAAGGCAGAATCTGTCAAAACAGTTAGAACAGTCCGTAAAGACAAAATTTTCAGAGGCACTTAACATGCTCAGATGAAAAAGCTCAAATTGAATGAAAGTTGCGTACATATCTGAGGATCACACACGTAAATTGGCATATTTTTCTGAGTTACCTACAGAGAGGCCTACTCAAATTTGTGACGGCAAGAAATCTATTTCTGCGCAGTAATCCAAATCTAGTATCAACCTTACTATCAAAGACTTTACTTGGCACAACAATGCAATAAAATAAAGATAAGGAGAGGTTGCTACAGTAGTAACAACTTCCAAGACACAACAAAACAAGTAGCAAAATAAAAACATGGGTTATCTCCCAAGAAGTGCTTTCTTTATAGCCATTAAGATGGGCTCAGCAATTTTAATGATGCCCACATAAGGATGAGAGTTGAAGCAAAGAGAGCATCAAAAAGCAAGTATGAAACAAATTTAAGCCTAACCCACTTCCTATGAAAAGGAATATTGTAAATAAACAAGTCATGTAAGCACAAAGCAACAAGCATAGAAAGGCAACACAAGTGCAATTTCAAGATTCTCAACATAAAGAGGGGAAACTTAACATTATTAAGATGCATATAACCATGTTTCCCTCTCTCATAATAACTTTCAGTAGCATCATGAACAAACTCAACAATATAACTATCACATGAAACATTCTTATCATGAGCTACATGCATAAAATTATTACTCTTCACATAAGCATAGTCATTACTATTAATTGTGGGAGCAAATTCAATAAAATAGCTATCATTATTATTCTCATCACCATAATCATCATATATAGGAGGCATATTGTAATCATAATTAATTTTCTCCTCAATAGTAGGTGGACCGAAAATATGATAGTCATCATTGTAATCATCATATATAGGAGGTAAAATATCATCAAAGTAAATTTTCTCCTCCATGCTTGGGGGACTAAAAATATCATGCTCATCAAAACAAGCTTCCCCAATCTTAGAGCTTTCTATATCGTCATGGGAAGAAACATGGATAGTATTAATACTATGGCAATTATTAACATCATCATTTTCAGAATTAGTTTCCCAGAGATTTTCAATATCAAAAGTAGTGTGCTCTTCTAAATCATAATCACTAATGTAGGTAAAGGGCATAGGAAGATCATTGTACTCAGATTCATTATCATAATAATCATTAGGAGCAACATACTTACGGTTACCTATCGTTATCTCATACACGCGGGGATATGCCGTTACCTCTTTCTTTTTATTCCCCCTCTTCTTCCTCTTCGTTCCCTTCTTATTCTTCTTCTTTTCCTTCTCCTCGTTCCCTTCTTTGGGAGGAAGAGGCTTGAGGGGAGGCTTCTCCACATAACCTGATTTATTTCCAGAAACAATGGAAGAAACTTGGGAGGATTCCTCCTTTTCATTAATAAGTTCAAAACACACAATGGTCCTATCATATTTTGGCAAAGTGTCATCTTCTAGAATATTTTGTATGTAAGTATTTGTGTAGCAATTATCAATGCAATAAGAAAGACACCCATGCAGGACACTATTAATATCAAGAGCACTCATATCCACCAAATAAGTTTTTCTCAATAACTCTTCACACACCAAAAATAATGTAAGTTCATCATGCTGATTAGGAGTGATTTCATCATCACAATACAAACTTGCAGCACTCATGGGGTTCGAATTATCATTGGAGGAGCATTGAAAATTAAAATGACCCACTCTATGGCAAAGTTCACAAATAAAAGGATAGAGGGCACAAACTTTTTCACCGAGATCATCTAGAGCCCTAGACCACTTTCTAGTTTTTTCATTCCTGTGATGGATACAATATTCTTCCTCAATTTTATTCTTTTCACAAGGTCTATGAACTCCACAAAAATTAACATGCTTATAGGAAATAGAAGTTTGAGCATGTTCATTGCAATCATTAACAACAATTTCATTTTCCATGCAAGTGTCTTTAAAAGGTTCATGATACTTATCAAAATTCTTCCTAGGCAATTCAAAATGAGAGGCAAAAGCTTTATAAAAATTTGCAACAACTTGAGAGTCAAGACCATAAGTAGCACTCATATTACGAAATTTATCAGTATCCATAAAAGTTTCAATGCATTCATAATCATAATTTATACCTGACTCTCTACCTTTGTCGTTCTCCCATCCTTCAGTATTCTCCTGAATCCGATCAAGAAGGTCCCATTTAAACTCTTCTTTGTTGTGTGTGAATGATCCAGTAACAAGCAAGTATTCAAGCAAGGTTTTATCTTGAAAAGAAAGTCTTGCATAGAAATTATCAATGATGATATTACCAGGAAGCTCATGAATGGGGCATTTGAGCATTAAAGACTTCAATCTCTCCCATGCTTGGGCAATACTCTCTCCATCATGAGGCCAGAAATTATATATGCGGTTTCGGTATTTGTGAATTTCACTTGGAGGATAGAATTTAGAATAAAATAGAGGCACAATATCCTTCCAATCAAGAGAATGCCCATCCTTCAGCAGTTTATACCAATGCGCCGCTTTACCAGACAACGACATAGAGAATAATTTCTTCCTAAAACTTCATCCATAGAAATACCTGCACACTTGAATAACCCGCATAATTCATGTAGAAACAGTAAATGATCTCCAGGATGAACAATTCCATCCCCTTCATAGCGGTTATCCACAACAAGTTCAATAATTTTCATGGGTATCTTGAAAGGAAAACTTTTTTCGTAGGTTGATACGTCCCAAACGTATCTATAATTTCTTATGTTCCATGCTACTTTTATGATGATACTCACATGTTTTATACACATTATATGTCATATTTATGCATTTTCCGGCACTAACCTATTGACGAGATGCCGAAGAGCCGCTTGTCGTTTTCTGCTGTTTTTGGTTTCGAAATCCTAGTAAGGAAATATTCTCGGAATTGGACGAAATCAACGCCCATGGTCCTATTTTTGCACGAAGCTTCCAGAAGTCCGAGGGAGAGACGAAGTGGGGCCACGAGGTGGTGACACACCAGGGCGGCGCGGCCTGGCCCTTGGCCGCGCGGCCCTGTTGTGTGGGCCCCTCGTGACGCCTCCTGACCTGCCCTTCCGCCTACTTAAAGCCTTCGTCGCGAAACCCCCAGTACCGAGCGCCACGATACGGAAAACCTTCCAGAGACGCCGCCGCCAATCCCATCTCGGGGGATTCAGGAGATCGCCTCCGGCACCCTGCCGGAGAGGGGAATCATCTCCCGGAGGTCTCTTCATCGCCATGATCGCCTCCGGATCGATGTGTGAGTAGTTCTGTTGCGGTCAAAAACCCACCGGAGAGCAGCGACGGGCAACACAGTAGAGCCGGGAGGCTCCCAGGATTGCGGTGGACCCTGGTCCCTCGGGCGACGGCCCGCAATGCCTTCTGGCACACGTCCTGGTGCTTACAAGGGTGTGCCACCTGACCTATACCTAATCAGGAAGGTGATGGTTTGCTTCGACTAGTTTCCTGCATGGCAAACACGTAAACATTAAATACGAGCCCCGATCGGCTCTTAAGTTGTTCTGTGGATCGGCTCAAAGAGCCGATTGCCCCATGGTTCATGTTAGATTTATAAGGACATGGGGATCATGCTTTATCAATATCAAGCTAAGCTAATCTACGATAGTCTAGGGTTTTCACCGTATAATCGGAACATCCTATGCGTAATTGAGCCTAGCAGATACGTAAGATGATGGAAAACCAGCCCTAAAGAGGCCTAAAAACCAACGTGAAGTTGATCCCCGAACAATCCCTCTAGAGCTTAATAAACCACACCTTACGCACTACCGGATCGTTCAACCCGTTTATAAGTCCTAACCATATGGATATCAAACCAATCCTTGAAGAACAAGGAGCAACTATAACAGATTAGATCTACTAAATAACGAACAAGCAAGATGCTGCCCTTACACCTAAAAAATAGGTGTAAGGGCAGCTAGATATTAAGGGGTAGCGTAGCTAAACAAGTACATCGTGAAAGCATCGACGTCAACCCCAAAACACCTAAGATAAAGGTGTTGCTCGCCATCAAAAAGGCTTCAGCACGAGCAACACCACCACAACGAATAAAATGATACTGCCTAGATCGCAAGATGCGATCTAGGCAGCATGTTGCTTACCCGGGAGAAACCCTCGAAACAAGGGGTGGCGATGCGCCTAGATTGATTTGTTGTGAACGTGATCGTCCTCCTTTCTCAATAACCCTAGATACATATTTATAGTCCGTAGACTTTCTAACTTGGGAATAAACCCCACCGTGTACGAGCTAAACTCTATCTCTTAAATCTAACCGACACGTAACCTACTATAATTTACAGATACACGGGCAATCTTGCCCAAACTTCTTGTACAAGGCTGGTTCGGGAATATTTTCCATGCATATCCTCTAAGCCCATTTAATCACGGCCCATCTCCGGACTTGGTTAAATTCTGGTGATAACACATGCCCCCCTGGTTTTAGCAATCTGCCCTCCTTTTGTTCCTCCGTTCTTGAGCAATCGGCTCCTCCTTGTAAAAAATCTCCCCTTTTAAATCAATGAAGAAGGATTCCATGCTTAATTCTTCCGATTATCAAAATAAATCATTGCTCGAGAAGCCGATGTCAATACATCGGTCTTTGCCCGAAACGCCAGCAAGGCCAGTCCCACAATCGAATTTAAAATTGAATGGTGACCTGAAATAACAGTTGTTCCTCTATAGTCGATGGCTCCGCATCGGCTTTTCAGCTCTAAAGTCGATGGTCAGTGCATCGGCTATGCTTTCGTTTAGATTTTTTTTTATCGGCCGATTTCATACATCGGCCCCCATATTCCATTGCTCAAGTTGATGAATTTTTTTTACTGGCCGATTTAAAATCGGCCCCCGTATTTCACTGCCCATCATCCCACATACTTGGGAAATACTTCTTGAGATGCTGGCCATTGACGGCCACTCGGGAACTTCACACCATCCAACTGTTCGAGCATATATGCATTGCCTTTTAGGACTTGGTCAACCCTGTACGGCCCGTGCCAATTTGGAGACCATTTACCATATGCCTTGTCCTTAGTCCCCAACGGCAATACAGCTTCCCACACCAGATCACCAACATGGAACTCCTTTGGCTTCACCTTCTTATTATATGCACGAGCTACCTTGGCCTTGTTCTCCTTAATTTTCTCAAGTTACCAAAGTCTAAGTTCCGTCAGATCCTCAACGCTATCACTCATCGTGGCTGCATACTCTTCGCTTGTCAAGTCATTCCGAAACGTGACACGTCTCGACCCAGCCGTGATCTCCCAGTGGTAACACGGCTTCTTGTCCATAGACCAGATGGTATGGCGAGGTCTTTACCGCCCCATGACATGACATGCGATAAGCCCATAAAGCCTCCGACAAACCTCGTGCCAACGCCTAGGTACTCGTCGATCCTCACTTGAAGCGTCGCTGCATCGAGCTGTATGGGGATGATCGGACCATCCATGTCTCGAAATCTCGAGCGAGACCGAACCTCCATCGGTCGTGATGTCGGGAATCCAATCGTGATGACATGCTCTTTCACGATAACGTCTTCGATACGACTTCATGGGACGGCCTCCACCCATTTAGTGAAATAATCTGTAATGGCCAAGATCCACTCGTGGCCTTTGCTCGATGCAGGATGGATTTTGCCGATCATGTCCATGCCCCATCCTCGAAATGGCCAAGGCTTGATGATGGGGTTCATTGCCGATGCGGGTACCATCTGAATGCTCCCAAACTTCTGACATGCTTGACACCCTTTATAGTAATTGAAACAGTCCTCAAGCATGGTGGGCCAATAAAACCCTGATCGCCTCGATCAACCACTTCATCTTATGAGCCGATTGATGAGTTCCACAGGCGCCTTCATGTACCTCGTGTAAGAGCCGATTTGCCTCGGCTGTTCCCAAACATTTGAGAAGTAACCCTTCCAAGGTCCTGTAGAACATGTCATCTCCGATAAGGACATACTTCATGGCCTTGTACCTTATCCGTTTAGGTGCCCCCGAGCCGGATCTTTCAAGTAATTGAAGATATCGGCTCTCCAATCATCTGGCTCCATGAAATGTATCTGGACATCGGCTCCTTCCACCGTCTCCTTATAGCCTGACGCCATCTGTGCGAGATCGTTCGCCTCCGTATTCTGCGACCTCGGGACCCAGTTGAAGTTTATGTACCTAAACTGTGTCATCAGCTCGCGGCAATGCATCCATAATGGGAAGAGCGACTCGCTCTCACACTTGTATTCTTCCGTGAGCTGGGAGATCACCAACTTTGAGTCTCCAAAGAGTTCCACTGCTTCTGCCCCGGCTTCAATTAGCAACTCCATCCCCTTACGTACTGCTTCATACTCAGCAACATTATTGGTGCAAGGGGTAGATAGCCTGATGGAGAAGGTGTAGGTTGCCCCCCGGGGCGACACGAGTAGGATGCCGATGCCGCAACCATCATCGCAAACTGACCCATCGAAGAACATGGCCCATGCACGTATAGACAGTGCTGCTATATTAGTGTTGATTCGTTCAGCGATTAGATCGGCCAAGGCCTGTCCTTTGACTGCTTTCGCAGGTTGATATCGGAGATCCAATTCCGATAACGCGAACATCCATTTACCGAGTCGGCCTTTCAAAACAGGAGCCGACAGCATGTGCTTGATGACGTCTGATTTGCAAATGATGATGATTTCTGCCGTCAGAAAGATGTGCCGAAGCTTGGTGCAGGTAAAAAATAGGCAGAGGCACAACTTCTCGATCTCCGGGTACCTCGTCTCTGCATCCAACATCATTCTGCTGAGGTAGAAAGCAACTCTTTCCATGCCATCATAGATTTGCACTACCACTGAGGCGATAGAAGTATCGGCTACTGACAGGTTAATATAGAATGGCCTGTCTTGCTCGGGCGGAACCAACACGGGCGGCTTCGTTAGATACTCTTTAATCTCATCAAACGCTCGCTGTTCCTCTGCCCCCCAGTGAAACTCCTCATCAGGTTTGATTTTTACCAATCCCATGAACGGCTCAATTCGTCCTGACAGATTAGAGATGAACCTTCTGACGAAAATGATTTTGCCGATGAGACTTTGGAGTTCCTTCTTGGTCGTCGGTGGCTTCATTGTTCATACTGCCTCTTGACTTTTCAGGCCGATCTCAATTCCACGTTCATGAACTAGGAAGCCCAGGAATTGACCGGCCGTCACACCAAAAGCACACTTCTTTGGATTCATTCTAAGTCCGAACTTTCTAGTTCGGTCCAAGATGCGTCGCAAATCCTCCAGGTGTCCTTCCACTGAGACGAGACTTGACCACCACGTCATCAATGTAGATCTCTACCAACTTGCCGATCAGATCATGAAAGATGTAATTCATGGCTCGTTGGTACGTTGCACCGGCATTCTTCAGCCCAAATGTCATGACCACATACTCGAACAAGCCCACCGAACCCGGTACTCTGAAGGCAGTCTTGTGTATATCTTCCGGAGCCATGAAAATCTGGTTGTAACCGGCATTACCATCCATGAAGATTAAAACCTTATGACCAGCCGCTGCATTGATCAACGTCTCGGCCTACCGGCATAGGGTACTCATCCTTCGGAGTGGCTCGTTGAGATCGCGAAAATCTATGGCGACGCGCCATCGGCCGTCCTTCTTCTCCACAGGTACGATACTAGATATCCACTCAGCATACCTGCATGGCCTGATGAACCCGGCGCTCAACATTTTCTCAATCTCCTTCTTGACTTCTTCTATAATTTCGGCCTTCATCTGCCGTGCTCGTTGATGGAACGGCCGAAATCCTTTCTTAAGAGGTAGTCGATGCTCAATGATGCTCCTGTCTAGCCCGGGCATCTCTGTATAATCCCAGGCAAAACAATCTGGGTATTCTTTCAACAAAGCTATCATCAGGCCCCTCAGATGCGGATCTAACTTTTTGCTGATAAATGTTGGTCGTGGCTTATCCCCGGGACCAATGTCGATCTCTTCTAGCTCATCAGCTGACGTAAACCCATATCCTAGCTTTCCGTCGCCTGTTAGATCGACGTTGAACACAGGCAGAACGTATGGCGAGGATAATTTTGGCCGATTGCTGGAATCGGCCTCCATGTTGATTGAATTGCTCGATGAAGGTTTACAACTTGTATGTGCTCCCTTACAGGAGGGAGTCTCCCTACCACGACTACGTGACATGTTTGCAGTGAGATCCTTGCTTTTTATTTTTTGGGGCCGATCGCAGGGATCGGCCTTGCCACGTATGTCGATGGATGTTGCTCTTGTTACTCTATCAGGCCGGTGGATAAGACCAGCCTCACCCCGTTTTTTGTCACCTCGATGCGATCACGGCCGTCCAAACCGATTCCGAGAGCGGCTCTTGGTCTTCCGAGTCCCAAATGTTCATGCCGGCTATTGAGACGTCGATCGAGTCATCTGCATGCACGACTTCTACGTCGTCTCCATCCCACTGTATCAGGCATTGGTGCATTGTAGATGGAATGCAGCAGTTGGCGTGAATCCAATCTCTTCCTAGCAGGGCAGCGTAGGTGCTCTTGCTGTCGACGATGAAGAATGTCGTTGGGATCGTCTTTCGGCCTATGGTTAGATCCACGTTCAGGACACCTTGCGTCCCCGATGCTTGGCCGTTGAAGTCGTTCAGTGTGACGTTGGTCTTGATCGGATCGGCACTGGAGCGTCCCGAACGCCGTAGCATGGAATATGGCATTATATTGACCGCTGCTCCCGTGTCAACCAACATCCTGCCGACGAGCTGCCCATTGATATAACCCTTTAGGTACGGGGCCTTCATGTGTTTGTAGCCCTTCTCCCGTGGCTTTTCAAAGATGACGGGCTGTGGACCGCGATCAAACCGTGCTATCGGCACTTCCTCGGTTCTCGGGGCACGAAACTCGATGGAAGGAAGAACACCATGGTTGTGCCAGCCGATGTACCCACATCGGCTTTTTCTTGCTTGGGACGCCAAACTTTCTTTGGTCGACGAGTCTCTTCGTCCAAAGTCTGCTGAATTTTCACGGCCAGATCGGGCCGCGCTTTCCTCAACGTATGCAAGTATCGTGCTTCGGCTTGCTCCAAGCTGCGTAGCCGCTGAACCCTACGCTTTTGGGAGTGGCTGAGTCCATCGGGGCACCACCTTGGCCGGTGGTACCTATCCTCTTCTTCATCTTCTGACTCCTCAAAGTCTTCATCTTGAGAGGACTCAGCACGTTTGTTCTGTGGCGGGAGAGGTCCTAGACGGTTGAAAACTGAAACTTCCCCTGCATCCTTCTTCCGGCGCCTACACTCCGGGCAGTTGTCGATTGTAGGCAATCGGCTCATCCCTGAGTCCCAGCAGTGTTTAAAGAAGGGACAGTCCCAGTGTCTATCCATGTCTTCCTGCTCCCTTGACCTCTCCTTAGCGCGGTGCTCACGTCCTTCGTCGCCTCTGTCATGCCGACGGTACCTTCCTTTGTCTTCATCGGACCGATTGTATCTTTCGTCGTCTCCGTCGTACCGCCGACGTCGGTCATACCGATACTCATACTTGTTGAGGAGATGCGTGGAAAGTGGTTTTTGGTATCGCACGCTTCTCACTTGTTCCTTGGTGAGGTACCGCTTATCATCATATCGGGGCCGGTCGCGTGGATCGGCCTCCTCCTTTTCCTTGTTGCGGGAGTGACTGCTTTCCTCTTTATCCTTGCCATGGTGGCGCACGGGCCCTGCCATGTTAACATCGAACGAGAAATCCAGTCGACGCCTCGCGGAGTGGTTAGGTTCCACCATGTTGACGCCAGGGAACGGATGTGTGTCCACTTTCATGGCAAACTGCCCAAAGAGCAATCGGCCTTGTTCTATCGCCATTTGGATCTGCTGACGAAACACCTTGCAGTCATTGGTGGTATGGGTGAACGAGTGATGCCATTTGCAAGTACGGCCTCCCGTTCATTTCTTGTGCTGTAGGGATTTTATGGCCTTCGGGTAACTTCAGCTGCTTTTCCTTAAGCAAAAGATCGAAAATCTGCTCAGCCTTGCTCAAATCGAAGTCAAACCCTCTTGCAGGCCCTTGTGGTTTTACCCATTTGCAGGACACGGGGTTTGCCCCCCGAGCCCACTCAGCTACGGCCACCTCTAGGTCTGGTGCAGGATCTTCAGCTTCTTCCATCTCAACCAGGCCTACCGGACGCTTGAACTTGTCTTGGTACAATTCAGGGTGCCGCTGCTCATATGATGTGAGTTTCTGCACCATGTGCGACAATGAACTGTACTCTGCTTGGGAAGTCAGATCTTTGATCGGTGTTGCGAGGCCCAATACTGCCAGCTCGATTGCTTCCTTCTCCGATAAACGAACCGAATAACATCGGTTCCTGACAGTCCTGAAACGTTGGATGTATTCGGACACTCGTTTCTCCCCGCTTCTGCCGCACCTGTGCTAGATCGGCAATGCCAGCTTCGGTAGCATCCGAGTGATATTGCACATGAAACTGCTCCTCTAACTGCTTCCATGTGCGGACTGAGTTTGGTGGCAATGAGGTGTACCATCCAAAGGCTGATCCCGTAAGAGATTGTGCGAAAAAGCTCACACGTAAAGGGTCTGATACTGAGATCAAGCCTAGCTGTGCCAAATATCGGCTTACGTGCTCTATTGAGCTAGATCCTTCTGCTCCATTGAATTTTGAGAATTCAGGGAGCCGATACTTGGGTGGCAGCGGGATCGGATCATACTCTTCAGGGTACGGCTTGGAATAGCCGATTGTCTTCCTCTTCGGCAAGATGCCGAACTGGTCTCTCAAGATGGTGCAGATCTGCTCCATGGTGCTAGTTGTAGGGACTGAGCCTTCATGACTCGTTCCAGTAGCATATTTAGCCAACCATGCTTGTTTGTCGGCATCCGCTCCAGAAATCCCTGTTGGTGCAATCTGGCTGGTGCGCGCCAAGGCATTGCAGTCCGGCACGTATGTGCACACGTATCCATGTGGGATCTCCTTAGGCGACTCATATAGGAACTGGCAATCGCTAGGATCGCCTCCAACCTTGTAGACGACGTACGCCGGTGAACCCGGCGGCTCTGGTGCTGCAAGCGCGAATGGTAGCGGCGGTCTGATTTGGAGCGGTATCTCTCCCTGGTGAGTCCCTAGGGTAGGTCCTGACGGGGAGTACTGATGCTTCATGATTTCCTGCACCACAC
>NC_061508.1:48262648-48304495 GCF_022539505.1 Lolium rigidum
GGCATGGAACACAAGAAATTATCGATACGTTGGAGACGTATCACTGACCAGGTATAGGTCAGGTGGCACGCCCTTGCATCAGCATCGGACGTGCGTGCCGAAGGCTTTGCGGGTCGTCGCTCGGAGGGACCAGGGCCAGCCGCAGTCCTGGGAGATTCCCGGCTCTACGGTGTTGCCCGTCGCTGCCCGCCGGTGGGTTTCTGACCGCAACAATATTCAAATGGGTTTTCAAAATAAAAGAAAAACCTAAACCTATCTAACAAGCAGCCCAACCCCCATCGGCCCACTCTCTCTTCCTCCCTTTCTCCCTGGCCTATTCCTTCTTCTTCCTTGCAGCCCATCCGGCCAGCCCAGCCCGCAGCCCCCTTTCTCTCCTTTCTCTTTTCTTCTTGGCCCAAGCCCACCTTCCCTTCCCAGCTGAGTCCACGTACCCCTTCGACCTCATCCTCTCCACGTCGACGCCGTCTTTCCCAGAGAGCACGCGAGGAGCGTGACTGCGTGGTCCTCCCTCACCACCGACGCCCCCACCTCACTCGCTCCCTCCCTCGCTTTATCTCCTCTCGGACCACGGCATCTCTCCAACCACCCGCTCTCCTCTCTCACGTCTCCTTGCTTTCTTCTTCCTCTCCAAGGCAGAAACGGAGGAGGAAACCCCCCTCAGTACCTCCTCCTCCTCGCCGTCAATCCGTCGATTCCGGGCACCCCTTGATGTCTACGTTCCCCCTCCTTTCCTGTAGACAGTGTTGGGTCTCCAAGAGCAGAGGTTTGTAGAACAGCAGCAAGTTTCCCTTAAGTGGATACCCAAGGTTTATCGAACTCAGGGAGGAAGAGGTCAAAGATATCCCTCTCATGCAACCCTGCAACCACAAAGCAAGAAGTCTCTTGTGTCCCCAACACACCTAATAGGTGCACTAGTTCGGCGAAGAGATAGTGAAATACGGGTGGTATGAATAAGTATGAGCAGTAGCAACGGTGCCGAGAAAAGTGCTTGGCGTGTAATTGATGGTGGTGGTATTGCAGCGAGTAGTAACGCAAGTAAAACAAGAAACGAGCAGTAGTAACTCAGCAGTAGTAACGCAGTAGTAGTAAACAAGCAGTAGTAACTCAGCAGTATTTAGGAACAAGGCCTAGGGATTACACTTTCACTAGTGGACACTCTCAACATTGATCACATAACGGAACAGATAAATGCATACTCTACACTTTTGTTGGATGATGAACATATTGCGTAGGATTACACGAACCCTCAATGCCGGAGTTAACAAGCTCCACAATAATGCTCATGTTTAAGTAACCTTTAGTGTAAGATAGATCAACGCTACTAAACCAAGTACTAGCATAGCATGCACACTTGTCACCTTCATGCATATGTAGGAGGAATAGATCACATCAATATTATCATAGCAATAGTTAACTCCATAATCTACAAGAGATCATGATCATAGCATAAACCAAGTACTAACACGGTGCACGCACTGTCACCTTTGCACACATGCAGGAGGAATAAACTACTTTAATAACACATCACTAGAGTAGCACATAGATGAATTGTGATACAAAAACTCATATGGATCTCAATCATGTAAAGCAGCTCATGAGATCATTGTATTTAAGTACATGGAAGAGAGATTAACCACATAGCTACCGGTACAGCCCCGAGCCTCGATGGAGAACTACTCCCTCCTCATGGGAGCAGCAGCGGTGATGAAGATGGCGGTGGAGATGGCAGCGGTGTCGATGGAGAAGCCTTCCGGGGCACTTCCCCGTCCCGGCAGGGTGCCGGAACGGAGACTCCTGTCCCCAGATCTTGGCTTCGCGATGGCGGCGGCTACGGCAGGTTTACGTGGGTTTCGTCAATTGGTATCGGGTTTTCTGATCCAGGGGCTTTATATAGGCGAAGAGGCGGCGCAGGAGGGCTGACAGGGGGCCACACCATAGGGCGGCGCGGCCCCTCTCGGCCGCGCCGGCCTAGGGTTTGGTGGCCCTGTGGCCCCCTCTCGGTCCTTCCCGGGTGTTCTGGATGCTTCCGATGAAAATAGGAACTTTGGCGTTGATTTCGTCCGATTCCGAGAATATTTCGTTACTAGGATTTCTGAAACCAAAAACAGCGAGAAAACGAGGACCGGCACTTCGGCATCTTGTTAATAGGTTAGTTCCGTAAAATGCACGAATATGACATAAAGTGTGCATAAAACATGTAGATAACATCAATAATGTGGCATGGAACACAAGAAATTATCGATACGTTGGAGACGTATCAGCATCCCCAAGCTTAGTTCTCGCTCGTCCCGAGCGGGTAAAACGATAACAAAGATAAGTTCAGGAGTGACATGCCATCATAAACTTGATCATACTATTTGTAGAGCATATGTAGTGAATGCAGCGATCAAAACAATGTATATGACATGGGTAAACAACTGAATCATATAGCAAAGACTTTTCATGAATAGCACTTCAAGACAAGCATCAATAAGTCTTGCATAAGCGTTAACTCATAAAGCAATAATTCAAAGTAAAGGTATTGAAGCAACACAAAAGAAGATTAAGTTTCAGCGGTTGCTTTCAACTTGTAACATGTATATCTCATGGATAATTGTCAATGCAAAGCAATATAACAAATGCAATATGCAAATATGTAAGAATCAATGCACAGTTCACACAAGTGTTTGCTTCTTGAGATGGAGAGAAATAGGTGAACTGACTCAACAATGAAAGTAAAAGAATGATCCTTCAAAGAGGAAAGCATCGATTGCTATATTTGTGCTAGAGCTTTGATTTTGAAAACATAAAGAGAGCATAAAAGTAAAGTTTTGAGAGGTGTATGTTGTTGTCAACGAATGGTAGCGGGTACTCTAACCCCCTTGCCGGACAAACCTTCAAAGAGCGGCTCCCATTTTATTTTATTTTTGGATGGCACTCCTTCCAACCTTTCTTTCACAAACCATGGCTAACCGAATCCTCGGGTGCCTGCCAACAATCTCATACCATGAAGGAGTACCTTTTTATTTTAGTTTTATTATGATGACACTCCTCCCAACCTTTGCTTACACAAGCCATGGCTAACCGAATCCTTCGGGTGCCGTCCAACAATCACATACCATGGAGGAGTGTCTATTTTTAGTTTGTTAATTTGGGACTGGGAATCCCATTGCCAGCTCTTTTTGCAAAATTATTGGATAAGCGGATGAAGCCACTAGTCCATTGGTGAAAGTTGCCCAACAAGATTGAAAGATAAACACCACATACTTCCTCATGAGCTATAAAACATTGACACAAATAAGAGGTAATAAATTTTGAATTGTTTAAAGGTAGCACTCAAGCAATTTACTTTGGAATGGCGGAGAAATACCATGTAGTAGGTAGGTATGGTGGACACAAATGGCATAGTGTTGGCTCAAGTATTTGGATGCATGAGAAGTATTCCCTCTCGATACAAGGTTTAGGCTAGCAAGGTTGTTTGAGGCAAACACAAGGATGAACTAGTACAGCAAAACTCACATAAAAGACATATTACAAGTATTATAAGACTATACATCGTCTTCCTTGTTGTTCAAACACCTTACTAGAAATTATCTAGACCTTAGAGAGACCAATTATGCAAACCAAATTTTAGCATGCTCTATGTATTTCTTCATTAATGGGTGCAAAGCATATGATGCAAGAGCTTAAACATGAGCACAACAATTGCCAAGTATCACATTACCCAAGACATTATAGCAATTACTACATGTATCATTTTCCAATTCCAACCATATAACAATTTAACGAAGAGGAAACTTCGCCATGAATATTATGAGCTAAGAACACATGTGTTCATACGAACCAGCGGAGCGTGTCTCTCTCCCACACAAGCATTTATTCAAACAAAAACAAAAACAAAAGCACACAGACGCTCCAAGTAAAGCACATAAGATGTGACCGAATAAAAATATAGTTTCAAGAGAAGGAACCTGATAATGTTGTCGATGAAGAAGGGGATGCCTTGGGCATCCCCAAGCTTAGACGCTTGAGTCTTCTTGATATATGCAGGGGTGAACCACCGGGTGCATCCCCAAGCTTAGAGCTTTCACTCTCCTTGATCATAGTATATCATCCTCCTCTCTTGACCCTTGAAAACTTCCTCCACACCAAACTCGAAACAACTCATTAGAGGGTTAGTGGACAATAAAAATTAACATGTTCAGAGGTGACACAATCATTCTTAACACTTCTGGACATTGCATAAAGCTACTGGACATTAATGGATCAAAGAAATTCATCCAACATAGCAAAAGAGGCAATGCGAAATAAAAGGCAGAATCTGTCAAAACAGAACAGTCCGTAAAGATGGATTTTATTAGGCCACCAGACCTGCTCAAACGAAAATGCTCAAATTGAATGAAAGTTGCGTACATATCTGATGATCATGCTCGTAAATTGGCATAATTTTCTGAGCTTCCTGAAGGGCAGTGGGCTCAGATTCGTGACAGCAAAGAAATCTGGAACTGCGCAGTAATCCAAATCTAGTACTTACTTTTCTATCAACGGCTTAACTTGGCACAACAAAACTCAAAACTAAGATAAGGAGAGGTTGCTACAGTAGTAAACAACTTCCAAGACACAAATATAAAACAAAGTACTGTAGCAAAATAACACATGGGTTATCTCCCAAGAAGTTCTTTCTTTTTAGCCATTAAGATGGGCTCAAGCAGTTTTAATGATGCACTCGCAAGAAATAGTATTTGAAGCAAAAGAGAGCATCAAGAGGCAAATTCAAAACACATTTAAGTCTAACATGCTTCCTATGCATAGGAATCTTGTAAATAAACAAGTTCATGAAGAGCAAAGTAACAAGCATAGGAAGATAAAACAAGTGTAGCTTGAAAAATTTCAGCACATAGAGAGGCATTTTAGTAACATGAAAATTTCTACAACCATATTTTCCTCTCTCATAATAACTTTCAGTAGCAACATGAGCAAACTCAACAATATAACTATCACATAAAGCATTCTTATCATGAGTCTCATGCATAAAATTATTACTCTCCACATAGGCATAATCAATTTTATTAGTTGTAGTGGGAGCAAATTCAACAAAGTAGCTATCATTATTATTCTCATCAAGTGTAGGAGGCATAGTATAATCACAACAAAATTTACTCTCAGCAGTAAGTGGCACCAAAAGACCACTATCATTATCATCATAAATAGGAGGCAAAGTATCATCAAAGAAAATTTTCTCCTCAATGCTTGGGGGACTAAAAATATCATGAAAACCAGCTTCCCCAAGCTTAGAACTTTCTATATCATTGTCAACAATGGTGTTCAAAGCGTTCATACTAATATTACTACCAAAGCATGCAAAGAAGATTTCATAGGTTTTTTAATTTTCGCATCAAACAATCCATATTTTAAATCAGGAAATAGAATAAGAAGCTCACTCTTGTACATTATGCCAAACTAGTGTAAACAAGAAACAACAAGATGCAATTGCAGGATCTAAAGGAAATAGCTTCGAGCACACACACAACGGCAACAGAAAATTACTTTACCTGGGACCGTAGTATGAGAGCCTTTTACCTTTCCTCCCCGGCAACGGCGCCAGAAAAGTGCTTGATGTCTACGTTCCCCCTCCTTTCCTGTAGACAGTGTTGGGCCTCCAAGAGCAGAGGTTTGTAGAACAGCAGCAAGTTTCCCTTAAGTGGATACCCAAGGTTTATCGAACTCGGGGAGGAAGAGGTCAAAGATATCCCTCTCATGCAACCCTGCAACCACAAAGCAAGAAGTCTCTTGTGTCCCCAACACACCTAATAGGTGCACTAGTTCGGCGAAGAGATAGTGAAATACAGGTGGTATGAATAAGTATGAGCAGTAGCAACGGTGCCGAAAAGTGCTTGGCGTGTAATTGATGGTGGTGGTATTGCAGCAGTAGTAACGCAGATGAAACAAGAAATGAGCAGTAGTAACTCAGCAGTAGTAACGCAGAGAGTAGTAAACAAGCAGTAGTAACTCAGCAGTATTTAGGAACAAGGCCTAGGGATTACACTTTCACTAGTGGACACTCTCAACATTGATCACATAACAGTAACGGATAAATGCATACTCTACACTTTTGTTGGATGATGAACATATTGCGTAGGATTACACGAACCCTCAATGCCGGAGTTAACAAGCTCCACAATAATGCTCATGTTTAAGTAACCTTTAGTGTAAGATAGATCAACGCTACTAAACCAAGTACTAGCATAGCATGCACACTGTCACCTTCATGCATATGTAGGAGGAATAGATCACATCAATATTATCATAGCAATAGTTAACTCCATAATCTACAAGAGATCATGATCATAGCATAAACCAAGTACTAACACGGTGCACGCACTGTCACCTTTGCACACATGCAGGAGGAATAAACTACTTTAATAACACATCACTAGAGTAGCACATAGATGAATTGTGATACAAAACTCATATGGATCTCAATCATGTAAAGCAGCTCATGAGATCATTGTATTTAAGTACATGGAAGAGAGATTAACCACATAGCTACCGGTACAGCCCCGAGCCTCGATGGAGAACTACTCCCTCCTCATGGGAGCAGCAGCGGTGATGAAGATGGCGGTGGAGATGGCAGCGGTGTCGATGGAGAAGCCTTCCGGGGCACTTCCCCGTCCCGGCAGGTGCCGGAACAGAGACTCCTGTCCCCCGGATCTTGGCTTCGCGATGGCGGCGGCTCCGGCGGGTTTCGTGGGTTTCGTCAATTGGTATCGGGTTTTCTGATCCAGGGGGCTTTATATAGGCGAAGAGGCGGCGCAGGAGGGCTGACAGGGGGCCACACCATAGGGCGGCGCGGCCCCCTCTCGGCCGCGCCGGCCTAGGGTTTGGTGGCCCTGTGGCCCCCTCTGGTCCTTCCGGGTGTTCGGGATGCTTCCGATGAAAATAGGAACTTTGGCGTTGATTTCGTCCGATTCCGAGAATATTTCGTTACTAGGATTTCTGAAACCAAAAACAGCAGAAAACAGGAACTGGCACTTCGGCATCTTGTTAATAGGTTAGTTCCAGAAAATGCACGAATATGACATAAAGTGTGCATAAAACATGTAGATAACATCAATAATGTGGCATGGAACACAAGAAATTATCGATACGTTGGAGACGTATCACCCTCGCTTCACCGAAGCCACCAAAAGAACCGCCCCGTCGTGCTGAGAACCTCCACCGAAGGAATCGCTTCGGGAGTGCGTGAATCGCCGCCGGCGTCCGCATCTTCCTCGCCACCGGCGGACGCACCTTCGACCATGGCGACGCCGCCTGTCCTCCCCTGGCTATTCTGAGCCCACCGATGCATTCATGGTGAGTCTCTGCTCCTCCTGAGCCTCTCGTTTGCCTCCCTCCCCCTCTATTTCGCTCCTCCCTCCGTGACCGTCGTCCTTGCCGGCAGATCGTCGTCGACGGCCACGCTCCGACGATCCCCTGCCTGCGTCGCCACCGCCATCCCGACTACGCCGACGAGGCACATCCGAAGAGCACACCCGCGCGTCCCGTTTCCTTCTCCATCGCCCGCGCGCGCCGTGCCGTCTCGCAGATGGTCACCGCCACTCCCCGCATCGCGCGTGGCACCCCGCCGTCGAATACCTTCTGTGCAGCCTTGCACGGTTCGCCAGCTCATCGTCCAGCGTGGCCGCGGGCCCCGCGCGTCATTCTCTGGGTTAGCTCCACCCTCGGTGAGAAATCCCTTCAGATCCAGATCTGGACGCTTTTGCAGTTAGGCCCCTGCACTTTTCCGTTTCCTAACCCGAGGTCCTCTCTTCTGCCTTGTCAGCGCCGCGTCAGCTCCCCCGGGCCCCGCATGTCAGCTGTTGCGGGTAGCACAGCCTGGGTGAGAAAAATCTTCTCCTTTTTCCCTATTTTGCAGAAATTCCACAAATGCATAAAACTTGGATAATTAATAACTATTAATCTGTAACTCGAAATAAGAAGTGTTATATATGAATTTTGATCAGAAAAATGTGCTGAACATGATTATGCCATCCATTCATCTGTTTGCATCTCGCGTCATGTCGCATCGTGATAGTTTGTGCATATCACCTAACATAATATGCGGAGTATTTTGGATTTCCAATTAGGGATTCCCCGCTGCGTTTAATATTGAAGTAGCACACCCTTGCCTTCTTATGCCATGCTAATGAACACTTAACTTTGCCGGTAGAAATGCAACTCAAACCTTAATTTGTTTTTCTGGGGTTCCGACTCCGATTAATATGGATAAGTTGCACCGCATCATCCTTGCCATGTCATGCATATCATCTTGAGCATGCTCTGGTTCTTTATTCGTAGTAGTAAGATTGCATACGTTGTGTGTTCCAGCATTTGCTTCTTCCCGGATAGGATCACGAAGTGTTGATGTGAGATACGACGAGTTCTCCGACAAGTTCTTCTGCAGCTTTTCACAGGCGAGCCCTCTCTCTTCACCTATTTTACACTCTCCCTCGCACTGCTATCCTTATGTTCCGATTCTTTATCGAGTCACGTGTCCTATCCACTTGTTTACCATAATAATCCTATATGTATCATTCCTTACCCATAGCCGTTGCTTGATGTTTGAGCCTTGCGAGTCGTAGGCGTGTTTAGGCTCGTTGTTTATCTCGATCTCGTTATCGGGATATGTTGGGTTGTTGGGAGGTTATCACATGCTATATCAGTTGTTGGAGATACTCATGCTTTACTTAATTGTTAACAACTAAAATTGTAAGCAGAGGCATCTGTGAGCCCCTTTGCGAAAGCATCGGAACTTTGACTCGCTAATGTCCCCTAGGACCCGAGTTCTTGTTATCTGTTCCGAGATTGAGCGCTCTACCCATGCGTGGGGACGATTATTGGGACCCCACCTCACCCATTACCTTTTCTCAAGTTAGTTGAAAAGGGGGCCACAACCTTGGTTTTATTTGCCTATGCCATGTATGCCATGCTTTACTTACTGTTGCCTTCGGGTGTTTACTTCCTGTTGCCTTCGGGTGTTTATATTCTGTACTGTACCTTGCGGGAAGTTTAGCGAAGCGTGTGGTTCGCACGCCTAGCCGCCGACGCAAACCCTGAGTCCGTCTCGGAGTACGGCCGGACTTCGTCACGGGTAGCTTAGTCGGGTGGCCCCCTAGACTTTCTTGTTGAACTGGGAACGGTCTTGTTGTGAGACATCCACCTGTCGTAAGTGGGTCGAGCATGCGTATGGTTACATTTGGGCAACCCCTGCAGGGTGTACATATTATCGATAAGCCGTGTCCGCGGTTATGGACGACTTGGAATTGTATAGCTTGATCATAGAACAACTTACACCGTTATCTTGTTGTTAATAATCTGATAGTAACTTGCGTAGTAATATAGCATTACTACAACCGATACCTAATAAAACTTGTCCACCGTTGAGTGCCTTTTACATTGCCTCTTCGTTTTGTTGAAGGGGATATGTGTAATCGGCTGGGTTATGTTTGTGTAGTATTTATCTGTTACCTTGTGCGCTCTCTTATCTTCTCTGATTAGACGGATGTTGTAGCGTGTCTCTATTGGTTATAGTTTTGCTGCCGCTAAACCTACCATATAGCCCCAGGCGATATATATATATACTCGCCCGGCGAGCATAGCCATTTCTAGTCTCGCTAAGTACGTGCCGGAGTTCGTTCCTTGGTACTTACTCTTGCCTTTTCCCTTTCTCTTTGCTTCCTCCCTTTTGTCGGCAACCGATGGCCCGACTTCGACAGGTACAAGATGACGACGTTAGCAAGGTTACCCTTCCGGCTTGGCCTGGGCAGGGTTATGGACGCCACTGGTTATCTTCAGGACTCTTAGTCCAATTTGTATCTTGTCCGTACTCGGACGTATTCGATCTTCTGTATGATTTGGATCTTTGTATTGTAATTTGTATCTTGACTCGTTGGAGTCGTTGTTGTAATATATGTATCTTGTGGGTTCTATTGTAATCCTCCTGTAATGTTACCGCTCGTGTTAATTCCTCTGGCATCACGTGTGTGATTCGTCGTGCACGTCGTGTCGGAGGGCGTCTCAGAATCGATATCGTGCGGATTTCGGCGGGATCGCTGGAATCCTCATGGTACCGGTTCCGGGGCGTCACAGGCACCGGTCGAGGCGGTAATTCCTTCACAAGGTTGGGGCGAGCTCCACACACACAAGGATGCTCCCAACACCCTATGGAGCTAGTACATCACCAAGCTAGCTTCCATAGGAGCACATCTCTAATGTCCCACTAAAGGAACTCATCCAATGCTCCACAAAAGGAACCCTTCCAATGCTCCACCAAAGGAACCCTTGCAATGCCCCACGAAGGAAGCCGTCCAATGCTCCACAAAGGAACCCTTCCAATGCCCCACTAAGGAACCCTTCCAATCCCCCACTAAGGAACTCTTCCAATGCTCCACTAAAGGAACCCTATCACCAAGATCCACTAAGGAAGAACACACACACCCTACGAGATCGAAACCCCGGAGAGAGCACAAACCGATGCACCTAATGCAATGGCTAAGAACACCACTAGGATGCCCAAGTTCTTCTCTCCCAAATTCCAACAAAGCTAGAAGAAGCTATTGGGGGAATAAGGGAGGAAGAACAAAGTGAGGAGAAACACCAAGAAACTCCAAGATCTAGATCTAGCAAGATCCTCTCACTTAGAGGAGGATTCAATTGGTGAAGCTCTAGATCTAGATCTCCTCTCTCCTTTCCCCCAAAAATATGCAACAAATAGTGGGGGGATCAAGAGGAGGAAGAAGGAACCAAAGGTCAACAATGGAGGAGAGAGAGTGGAGGTGCAGGGTTGGTTTGGTCGAAGGTGGAAGAGAGGTATATATAGGGGACCCAGAAATATAGCTATTGGGGCTGAAAAACGGTCAGATCCGCGCCCAAAGCGGTACTACCGCTCGCGCGAGATCTGCGCAGAAAGCAGCTGAAAAACGCCCCAAACCGGTAGTACCGCTTTGCGGAGCGGTACTACCGCTTGTGCAGATCTGAGAGCAAATGAGAGAGAGAGGGAAAATGGCAGCAGTGCATGCAATGATGGAGTGGAGCGAGCAGTAGAGCAGCAGGCAGCAGCGCGCGCAGCAAGCACAGCATGCGGCGTGCAGGCAGCGCGTGGGGCCGAGCGGGAGCGGTGCGGCGTGCTAAGCGCAGACGGGAGAGCGAACGGGGGCACGCCCATCGAGCGACCCCGCGGGTCAACGCGCTTCTCCCGCGCAAGATCGACGAGCGAGGCGGGCGGCCTGGCGCGTGACGAGCAGGCGCAGCGGGCAAGCGGCGGCGAGCTGGGCCAGTGGGGGCGGCGCGGCTCGGAGAGAGAGGTGGTGGCAGGATGGGGAAAAAGGCTGGAAAAAGGGGGCCGGCCGGTACTACCGGGCCCGGTACCGGTCTAGTACCGGCCCAGTTACGGTACTACCGGCCCAGTACCGCTTTGATACCGGACTGGGTCCAGTAAGCTTTGGAGGGTGATGCGGTACTGGGCCCGGTACCACCAGCGGTAGTACCGGGCTGGCCCAAAATCGTTTTTCTTTTCTTTTTCCAAATATGATGCACTATAAAAACCATAACTTGAGCTAGACAACTCCGAATGACGTGAAACCAATTTCGTTGGAAAGAGGGCGACAAGAGCTACCTTCTCACATGATGAAATCATGGAAAAGAGTAGATGATGATTTTCTCATGGTCATAGAGGTGTAACCTCTCAATATGGTATATCAGGAAAATCATCACCCTTGCGCGTGCAACATGCAATGCAACCGAAATCCGTTTCATGCATAAGAACCAAGAAGAACCAAGAACATGATGCAATGCATGCAAGGTTTGAGCTCTCTCCGATGATACGACCCACTATCCTATCGAGCACAAACCTAGTCCTTGCGCGTTCTTCTTGAGTCGACAAGCTCCGCCACCATACTCTTCATGATTGTACATGCCACCGTCTTCCTTCAACATACACGCCAGCGTCTTCTCTCTTCATCTTCTACGTCGTCTTCTCTCTTCATCTTCAACACCATCTTCTCTCTCTTCGACACCATCTTCATCATTGTACTCCGTCTTCTCCATCTTACAACCTTGAGTCCAACACATAGCTATGGACTTGACCTAAGATCGATTCTTAATGCAACCGTTAGTCCATAGGGATTCTCATCAATTACCAAATCCGCACATGGGTAAAGGACATGTTCTTACAAAGGGATAACCTAAAAATCTCATGATTTGTTGAACATAAAGGCATTGCGTATATTCCAAATAGCCCAAAGTGAAACGCATACTCTCACTCGGATTTGAGCTTTTCCTTTCTTATCTATCTCATCCAACCAACTCAAATAAAAATATTGATATTGGTTGGTAGGGATAGATTAAACATCATGTGAACTATACTCCTTTGTTTTTGCAAAAGGGCATGTTATAAGCAAGTTTTCAATCATTTCCTTGTTATAAAAAAACAACATTTATTATTGCCATGTCAACTCCTCTATGCCAAATTACCTTTGTTCAAAGCACTTTTCGGTGTATCTTAATCTTCATACCTCAAATATACTTACGAAGGAACCTAGTGTAATATCCTAGGTTTAGATGCTACAAAAAGAGAGAATAGAGATGTGTGCATTGCATTCATGCATAGAAAATCCGAGGAATTTTCGCGCTTTCAAATAAAACTTGTCACAAGGATTGAAGTTTCACTTGACTTGATGGAATTGAAATATATCATCAAGTCCAGCGCTATAAATTTCGCTGTGATCTTTGCTAAAACCTTGTTTTGGGTAGAGATGATTTGATCTATGGGTTAGATCAAATAGGAAGAGCTTTACAATAACAACACCCTAAGTGAGGATCAAATACCATATCTTATAAAAGATCACAACATGGCATTCCTTACAACAACACATGAATGTCTATTCAACTACAAACCATAGAATAGAAATAATTGAGAAACTATTCTTTATTTGTCTTTTCCATGTATTTTACTGAAATAAATATTCTTACCATGATCCACATGGTATATTTTCAACTACAATATTAAACTCATGTCAAGGACATTCACACTAGTTCTTTATCAAACCTTGACTATCCCAATCTTGTTTATCCAAACCTATTATTACTAAACCTCTGAGAAGGGAGAGGACTATCCATATATTTACATCATCTCTTGAGTAGAATGTTTGGTTATCATTCAAGCCATATCCAATTAAGGTAAGTCATTGATACTAAATAATGCTATCAGAAATACAAGATAAGTACTAAACTCAAATTGATCAATCCAACACTTGGTGGTAAGTGAGAACCTATTTCACTTATAATTCATTATGAGAACCATGCCATGATCATCACCACTTGGAGATGATCATAAACCCTAAGAGTCTAGAATGAGAGTTATGAGAGGAATAATAAAGAGAGATTAGTGAGGAATAAGTTGACCATGACTAATGAATGACCATGCTTTGTAGATTTAGATGATTGGTTAAACTTATGTGATAAGCAGGTAGTATTCATCACATGAAATGATAGGTAGATCACTAGTCATCAACCCTAGACCATTCCTCATATCTTGAGTGGAGGAGTAATGGCATTATACTTGAAACCTTTCTTATCCAAGCACTTGAGACAACCCTAGTATTGTCTTGATCCAAGAATCCTATCAATGGTAAGGAAGAGTAACTCTAGCCAATTAAGTATACTATAGCCTATGCCCATATCTCAACCCTAATTTGAGAATCACTTGGGATCCTAAGTAGAACCTTACCACACCTCATTTCCACTTATGCTTCAATTAGTGAAACATAAGCATAACCCTAGACCATTCAACATTAAAACAACTCCACATAGAATTTTTTTCCTTAACTTGTGTATCATGGATCACAAGTATAAACCCAAGCCATATATATACCCTAAGCTTAAATGCCATTTAGGTGATTAATGTTAAAAACAATATTAAACCCTACACTTCCATCTTAGTGGCCAAAGTTGCTAAGTACGATACAACCCAATTATCCATTTTAGAAAATGCATGACTTATAAGAATCACATGATAAGCCTAGGAACATAAAATCAATATGTTAAGTAAACCATATTAATAACTTTAGAATAAATCAAGGTAGATTCCAAAATTTAGAAATAATTTGGCACATGAAATCATGACCATAACACCATCTTCATTAACACTTCTATTCTAAATATTAAATACAACAAAACAAATACATATAAATAAATTTCCTAATAAAAGGTTATGTTTTGAATCTCATATTTGGTAATTATTATCATAAAATGTGCATTCATAATTATTCCAACCCAAAAATTGAATTCAAAAAGGAAGAATAATAAAATCAACTCTAACATATGTGCTCATTTAACAAATTTATATAAATAAAATAAAACTACATTACTATTATTAATGCAAGTCAATATCTTACAAAACATCTTCAATAAATTTATGAAACTTTCTCAGCTTCAAATTCTCCATAGCATACTTGAATTCAAATAAAAAATATAAAACAAAAATAGAAAAGAAGAGAAAGGAGCGTACCTTGCCTGGCAGCGAAGTAGGCCGCAGCAACCCAGTAGCGGCCCAGCACCACCTCCACGTACCAGCCCAGCCCTAGCCCACCATACCGATTCGGTTAAAAAGGAGACGAACGTCTTCGTCTTCCTCTCCGGAGTCGACAACGCAGAGGAGGGCTCCGGCCACGTCCTCGTCGACGATAAGCACAAGCCGAACGCCCGCAACCATCTCAGAATCTCGCCCTAAACCTTCTCGTGTCCATCTTATCTCTCCACGCCAATGCTAATTTCTGATACTGCGGGTAACGCTGTTTTGATGGCGATAAAACTTCACTGATGAAGTATACCGGCCTTTGAACTACATGAATTTTCCCTTCTTATTCTCTTTCCACCACGAGGACTGTGCTGACCACCTGAGGTGTGGCCGCGATATACAACAGGAGAGGTTCTTTATCCTTTGGTGCCACCAGTATTGGGGGTGTCGAGATTGTACGCTTGAGGTGCTCAAAAGCTCTGTCTGCTTCTTCGTTCCACTCGAACTTTTCCCCTTGCTTGATTAGTGTGTAAAACGGCAACGCTTTTTCTCCCATCCTGGCGACAAACCTGCTCAATGTTGCGACACGGCCTGTCAGCTGTTGTATCTCCTTGAGCTTTGTGGGCTTCCTCATTGTCACGATGGCTTGTATTTTCTCGAGGTTTGCCTCAATTCCTCTGGCTGATACTAAGTATCGGAGGAGTTCTCCCGCAGGAACACCGAAGGAGCATTTCGCCGGGTTTATCTTAAGGCAAAACTTGTCGAGGTTGTCAAAAGGTTTCTCTAAGATCATCAATCAAAGATAACCCCTGCTTTGTTGTTATGATGACGTCATCGATGTATACTTGAAAGTTCTTGCCAATCTACGTGGCGAGACACTTTTGCATCATCCTCTGATAAGTAGCTCTCGCGTTATTCAACCCGAAGGGCATTGTTCCGTAGCAGAACACGCCATAAGGGGTTATAAAAGTTGTTTTGACCTCATCCTCTTCTTTTAGGCGGATCTGGTTGTAACCAGAATATGCGTCCAGGAAGGAAAGACATTCGCATCCCGTTGTGGAGTCGATAATTTGATCGATCCTCGGGAGGGGAAAGTGATCCTTTGGACAATGTTTATTGAGACACATGAAGTCAACGCACATGTGAAGGACATCAGTGTTTTTCTTCGGGACCAGAACTGGGTTAGCGACCCATGTGGCCTCTGTGTGTAGTTCCTTGATTAAATTTACTTCTCGAAGTCAATTATTTCTGAAAGCATAGCTTTGCGATTTGGCTCCGAAAAACGCCGCAAAGGTTGTCGAATTGGCCTAGCCCTTGGATCCAGATTAAGGGGGTGCTCGGCGAGTTCCCTGGGTACTCCTGGCATGTCAGCTGGATGATGTCTACGCACGCTTCTATTCCTGTAGACAGTGTTGGGCCTCCAAGAGCAGAGGTTTGTAGAACAGCAGCAAGTTTCCCTTAAGTGAATCACCCAAGATTTATCGAACTCAGGGAGGTAGAGGACAAAGATATCCCTCTCAAGCAACCCTGCAATTACGATACAAGAAGTCTCTTGTGTCCCCAACACACCTAATACACTTGTCAGATGTATAGGTGCACTAGTTCGGCGAAGAGATAGTAAAATGCAAGTGATATAGATGTATATGAGCGGTAATAACAATCTGAATAAAATATGGCAGCGAGTAAACATGCAATAGAACAGTAAATAAACGGAGTTTCGATATTCGGAAACAAGGCCTAGGGATCATACTTTCACTAGTGGACACTCTCAACATTGATCACATAACTGAATAAACAAACACTACTTTCTCTACACTCTCTTGTTGGATGACAAACACCATTCATTGTGTAGGGCTATAAGAGCTCCCTCAAGCCGGAGTTAACAAGCTCCACAACATTCGGTGTTCATATTTAAGTAACCTTAGAGTGCATGATAGACCATTGCAATTATACCGAGTACTAACATAGCATGCACACCGTCACCGTCAAAGCTATGAAAGGGGGAATAGATCGCATCAATAATATCATAGTAATAGTTAACTTCATAATCTACAAGAGATCACAATCATAGCTTATACCAAGTACTACATGATGCACACACTCGTCAACATTACATCATGAAGGAGGAATAGACTACTTTAATAACATCACTAGAGTAGCACATAGATGATATTCAACTAGATCACAAAGCTCATGATCACATAATGATCACATGGGAGAGAGAGATGAACCACATAGCTACGGTACAGCCCTTAGCCTCGGGGAGAACTACTCCCTCCTCATCATAGGAGACAAGCAGCGGCGATGGAGATGGCGGTGGTGTCGATGGAGATGCCTTCCGGGGGCACTTTCCCGTCCCGGCGGCGTGCCGGAACAGAGACTTCTGTCCCCCGAATCTTGGCTTCGCGATGGCGGCGGCTCTGGAACTTTTCTCGTATCGTGGCTTATTCCTCTAGGGTTTTCGCGACGGAGGCTTTGAGTAGGCGGAAGGGCAGCCTCGGAGGAGCCCTGGGGCCACCAGACCATAGGGGCGCCCCCCCTTAGTCGCGCCGCCTTGTGGGGTGGGGCCCCCCTGGCTCCCCTCTGGCCCCTCTTCGGTGCTCTGGAAGCTTCCGGGAAAAATATGATATTGGGCGTTGATTTCGTCCGATTCCGAGAATATTTCCTTTCTAGGATTTCTGAAACCAAAAACAACAGAAAACAGGAACTGGCACTTAGGCATCTCGTCAATAGGTTAGTTCCGGAAAATGCATATAAATGATGTAAAGTGTGTATAAAACATATGTGTATCATCATAAAAGTAGCATGGAACATAAGAAATTATAGATACGTTGGAGACGTATCAGCATCCCCAAGCTTAGTTCCTACTCGCCCTCGAGTAGGTAAACGATAACAAGGATAATTTCTGAAGTGACATGCTATCATAATCTTGATCAATACTATTGTAAAGCATATGAGATGAATGAAGTGATTCAAACCAATGGTAAAGACAATGACTAAACAACTGAATCATATAGCAAAGACTTTTCATGAATAGTACTTTCAAGACAAGCATCAATAAGACTTGCATAAGAGTTAACTCATAAAGCAATAAATTTAAAGTAAAGGCATTGAAGCAACACAAAGGATGATTAAGTTTCAGCAATTGCTTTCAACTTGTAACATGTTTATGTCATGGATAGTTGTCATCATAAAGCAATATAACAAGTGCAATAGGTAAACATGTAAGAATCAATGCACACAGTTGACAGAAGTGTTTGCTTCTAAGATAGAAAGAATAGGTAAACTGACTCAACAATAAAGTAGAAGAATGGCCCTTCGCGAGAGGAAGCATGGATTACTATTTTTGTGCTAGAGCTTTTCATTTTGAAAACATAGAAACAATTTTGTCAACGGTAGTAATAAATCATATGTGTTATGTATAAGATATCCTATAAGTTGCAAGCCTCATGCATAGTATACCAATAGTGCCCGCACCTTGTACTAATTAGATTGGATTTACATGGATTATCATTGCATAACATATGTTTCAACCAAGTGTCACAAAGGGGTACCTCTATGCCGCTTGTACAAAGGTCTAAGGAGAAAGCTCGCATTGGATTTCTCGCTTTTGATTATTCTCAACTTAGACATCCATACCGGGACAACATAGACAACGGATAATGGACTCCTCTTTAATGCATAAGCATTCAACAACGAGATAATATACTCATAAGAGATTGAGGATTGATGTCCAAACTGAAACTTCCACCATGATTCATGGCTTTAGTTAGCGGCCCAATGTTCTTCTCTAACAATATGCATACTCAAACCATTTGATCATGATAAATCACCCTTACTTCAGTACAAGACGAACATGCATAGCAACTCACATGATATTCAACAAAGGTGTAATAGTTGGTGGCGTCCCCAGAAGCATGGTTACCGCTCAACAAGCAACTTATAAGAAATAAGATACATAAGCTACATATTCTTTACCACAATAGTTTTTAAGGCTATTTTCCCATGAGCTATATATTGCAAAGACAAAGAATAGAATTTTAAAGGTAGCACTCAAGTAATTTACTTTGGAATGGCAGAGAAATACCATGTAGTAGGTAGGTATAGTGGACACAAATGGCATAGTTTTTGGCTCAAGGATTTGGATGCACGAGAAGTAATCCCTCTCAATATAAGGCTTAGGCTAGCAAGGTTGTTTGAAGCAAACTCAAGTATAAACCGGTACAGCAAAACTTACATAAGAAAATATTGCAAGCATTATAAGACTCTACGCTGTCTCCTTGTTGTTCAAACACCTCACCAGAAAATATCTAGACTCTAGAGAGACCAATCATGCAAACCAAATTTTAACAAGCTCTATGTAGTTCTTCATTAATAGGTGGAAAGTACATGATGCAAGAGCTTAAACATGATCTATATGAGCATAACAATTTCCAAGTATCAAATTATTCAAGACATTATACCAATTACCACATGAAGCATTTTCTGTTTCCAACCATATAACAATGAACGAAGCAGTTTCAACCTTCGCCATGAACATTAAAAGTAAAGCTAAGAACACCAATGTTCATTCTAAAAAGCGGAGCGTGTCTCTCTCCCACACATGGATTGCTAGGATCCGTATTTATTCAGAGAATGAAAATAACAAAACGAAAATAAAAGCACACAGACGCTCCAAGTAAAGCACATAAGATGTGACGGAATAAAAATATAGTTTCACTAGAGGTGACCTGATAAGTTATCGATGAAGAAGGGGATGCCTTGGGCATCCCCAAGCTTAGATGCTTGAGTCTTCTTGAAATATGCAGGGATGAACCACGGGGGCATCCCCAAGCTTAGACTTTTCACTCTTCTTGATCATATTGTATCATCCTCCTCTCTTGACCCTTGAAAACTTCCTCCACACCAAACTCAAAACAAACTCATTAGAGGGTTAGTGCATAATCAAAAATTCACATATTCAGAGGTGACATAATCATTCTTAACACTTCTGGACATTGCACAAAGCTACTGAAAATTAATGGAACAAAGAAATCCATTCAACATAGCAAAAGAGGCAATGCGAAATAAAAGGCAGAATCTGTCAAAACAGAACAGTCCGTAAAGACGAATTTTTCAGGGGCACTTAACTTGCTCACATGAAAAAGCTCAAATTGAATGAAAGTTGTGTACATATCTGAGGATCACACACGAAAATTGGCAGATTTTTCTGAGTTACCTACAGACGGGGCTGCTCAATTTCGTGACAGTAAGAAATCTGTTTCTGCGCAGTAATCCAAATCTAGTATCATCTTTACTATCAAAGACTTTACTTGGCACAACAATGCAATGAAATAAAGATAAGGAGAGGTTGCTACAGTAGTACAACTTCCAAGACACAAAAAAAACAGTAGAAAAATAAAAAACATGGGTTATCTCCCAAGAAGTGCTTTCTTTATAGCCATTAAGATGGGCTCAACAGTTTTAATGATGCTCACATGGAAAATAAAAGTTGAAGCAAAAGAGAGCATCAAGAAGCAAGTATGAAACACTTTTAAGTCTAACCCACTTCCTATGAAAAGGAATCTTGTACACAAATAAATTCATGAGGAGCAAAGTGACAAGCATAGGAAGATAAAACACGAGTAACTTCAAGATTCTCAACATAAAGAGGGGAAACTTAATATTATTAAGATGCATATAGCCATGTTTCCCTCTCTCATAATAACTTTCAGTGGCATCATGATCAAACTCAACAATATAACTATCACATAAAACATTCTTATTCACATGCATAAAAGTATCATTACTCTCCACATAAGCATAATCAATTTACTAGTAATAGTGGGAGTTAAACTATCCCAACCATCATTGTAATCATCATAAATTGCAGGCATGGTATAATCATAATAAACTTTATCCTCCATAGTAGGTGGCACCAAAATACCACTATCATTATAATCATCATAAATGGGAGGCAAAGTATCATCAAAGTAAATTTTCTCCTCCATGCTTGGGGGACTAAAAATATCATGCTCATCAAAACCAGCTTCCCCAAGCTTAAATTCTTCCATAGCATTATCAACAATGGTATTCATACAAATAACATTGCTACTAGCATGCAAATAAGGTTCCATAGGTTTTTTAATTTTCGCATCACACAATTTATGTCTTAACTAAGGAAATAGATTAAAAAGCTCACTGTTAATTCCCATTATGCCTAACTAGTGAACAAGAAACAAAAAGATGCAATTGCAGGATCTAAAGGAAATAGCTTCGAGGACTCACACACCGGCAACAGTGCTAGGAAATAGCTTAGTAGTACCTCCCCGGCAACGGCGCCAGAAAATAGCTTGATGTCTACGCACGCTTCTATTCCTGTAGACAGTGTTGGGCCTCCAAGAGCAGAGGTTTGTAGAACAGCAGCAAGTTTCCCTTAAGTGAATCACCCAAGATTTATCGAACTCGAGGAGGTAGAGGACAAAGATATCCCTCTCAAGCAACCCTCGCAATTACGATACAAGAAGTCTCTTGTGTCCCCAACACACCTAATACACTTGTCAGATGTATAGGTGCACTAGTTCGGCGAAGAGATAGTAAAATGCAAGTGATATAGATGTATATGAGCGGTAATAACAATCTGAATAAAATATTGTAGCGAGTAAACATGCAATAGAACAGTAAATAAACGGAGTTTCGATATTCGGAAACAAGGCCTAGGGATCATACTTTCACTAGTGGACACTCTCAACATTACTTTCTCTACACTCTCTTGTTGGATGACAAACACCATTCATTGTGTAGGGCTACAAGAGCTCCCTCAAGCCGGAGTTAACAAGCTCCACAACATTCGGTGTTCATATTTAAGTAACCTTAGAGTGCATGATAGACCATTGCAATTATACCGAGTACTAACATAGCATGCACACCGTCACCATCAGGCTATGAAAGGGGGAATAGATCGCATCAATACTATCATAGTAATAGTTAACTTCATAATCTACAAGAGATAACAATCATAGCTTATACCAAGTACTACATGATGCACACACTCGTCAACATTACATCATGAAGGAGGAATAGACTACTTTAATAACATCACTAGAGTAGCACATAGATGATATTCAACTAGATCACAAAGCTCATGATCACATAAAGATCACATGGGAGAGAGAGATGAACCACATAGCTACGGTACAGCCCTTATCCTCGGGGGAGAACTACTCCCTCCTCATCATAGGAGACAGCAGCGGCGATGAAGATGGCGGTGGTGTCGATGGAGATGCCTTCCGGGGGCACTTCCCCGTCCCGGCGGCGTGCCGGAACAGAGACTTCTGTCCCTCGAATCTTGGCTTCGCGATGGCGGCGGCTCTGGAACTTTTCTCGTATCGTGGCTTATTCATTTAGGGTTTTCACGACGGAGGCTTTAAGTAGGCGGAAGGGCAGCCTCGGAGGAGCCTGATACGTCTCAAACGTATCTATAATTTCTGATGTTCCATGCTAGTTTTATGACAATACCTACATGTTTTGTTCACACTTTATATCGTTTTGATGCATTTTCCGGAACTAACCTATTGACGAGATGCCGAAGTGCCGGTTCTCGTTTTCTCGCTGTTTTTGGTTTCGGAAATCCTAGTAAGGAAATATTCTCGGAATTGGACGAAATCAACGCCCAGCATCTTATAATTCCACGAAGCTTCCAGAACACCGGAGAGGGACCAGAGGGGAGGCCCAGGGGTCCCACACGCCATGGCGGCGCGGCCAGAGCGGGGGGCGCCCCCCTACTGTGTGGGTCCCCCGTGGCCCTTCCGACTCCGCCTCTTCGCCTATTTAAGCCTCCCTGACCTAGAACCTCGATACGAAAAAGCCACGGTACGAGAAACCTTCCAGAGCCGCCGCCATCGCGAAGCCAAGATCTGGGGGACAGAAGTCTCTGTTCTGGCACGCCGCCGGGACGGGGAAGTGCCCCGGAAGGCATCTCCATCGACACCACCGCCATCTCCATCGACGCTGCTGTCTCCCATGAGGAGGGAGTAGTTCTCCATCGAGGCTAAGGGATGTACCGGTAGCTATGTGGTTAATCTCTCTCTCCCATGTACTTCAATACAATGATCTCATGAGCTGCTTTACATGATTGAGATCCATACGATGAGCTTGTAATCTAGATGTCGTTATGCTATTCAAGTGGATTTTACTTATGTGATCTCCGGAGACTCCTTGTCCCACGTGTGTAAAGGTGACAGTGTGTGCACCGTGTGGGTCTCTTAGGCTATATTTCACAGAATACTTATTCACTGAGTTATGATTTGAGTTGGATGTCTCTATGAAATTGTGGTGTGTTAGTACCTCCCATGAATGCTCACAGTGACAGCGTGGGGTGTTTATTAGTACTTGGGAATACATCTTTAAGGTTGCCTACATGATGAATTAGTGTTCGTTATCTTGCCAAAGAGTAATTCAGAATAGCATAGTGAAGTGCTTATTTATATTCCTTTATGATTGCAATGTGCTTTATATCACTATTAATCTATGTGCTACTCTAGTGATGTTATTAAAGTAGTCTATTCCTCCTCCATGATGTAATGGTGACGAGTGTGTGCATCATGTAGTACTTGGCGTAGTTTATGATTGTGATCTCTTGTAGATTATGAAGTTAACTATTACTATGATGGTATTGATGTGATCTATTCCTCCTTTCATAGCTTGATGGTGACGAGTGTGCATGCTATGTTAGTACTCGGTATAATTGCGTTGGTCTATCATGCACTCTAAGGTTATTTAAATATGAACATCGAATGTTGTGGAGCTTGTTAACTCCGGCATTGAGGTGCTCTTGTAGCCCTACACAATTAGTGGTGTTCATCATCCAACAAGAGAGTGTAGAGTGGTTTTATTATGTGATCAATGTTGAGAGTGTCCACTAGTGAAAGTATGATCTCTAGACCTTGTTTCCAAATACTGCAATCATCTCTTATTTACTTTTTTACTGCATCTTTACTTCCTGCAATATTACTACCATCAAGCGCACGCCTGACAAGCTATTTTCACGGCGCCGTTACTCTTGCTCATATTCATTCATACCACTTGTATTTCACTATCTCTTCGCTGAACTAGTGCACCTATACATCTGACAAGTGTATTAGGTGTGTTGGGGACACAAGAGACTTCTTGTATCGTGATTGCAGGGTTGCTTGAGAGGGATATCTAGTTGATACGTCCAAAACGTATCTAATTTCCCGAACACTTTTGCTATTGTTTTGCCTCTAATTTGTGTATTTTGGATGCAACTAACACGGACTAATGCTGTTTTCAGCAGAATTGCTCTGGTGTCTTGTTTTTGTGCAGAAATCCAACTTTCAAGAAAATCCTCGGAATTTATGCGAAAGGTCCTATTTTCCCAGAATATTGACGGAGCCAGAAGGGCAAGCCAGGTGGGGGCCCGAGGACCCCACACACTAGGCCGGCGCGGCCCAGGAGGGGGGCGCGGCGCCCTAGTGTGTGGCGGCCTCGGCTGGCCCCCGACGCCCTCCTTCGGACTACTTATTGCCTTCGACCTAAAAATGCACGGGGGATAGAAGAAATCGCCAGAAACCATCCAGTACGCCGCCACCGTCGCGAAACTCCGTCTCGGGACCAGAAACTCCGTTACGGCACTCGTCGGGACGGGGAATTGGAGGAGATCATCGCCATCATCACCACCGACGCCTCTCCATCGACCAGCCATGTTTCCCCCATCCATGTGTGAGTAATTCCCCCGCTCGTAGGCTGAAGGGGATGGTAGGGATTGGATGAGATTGGTCATGTAATAGCATAAGATTGTTAGGGCATAGTGCCTAGTGTCCGTAATTGGTACTTTTATGATATTGTTGCAACTTGTTATGCTTAATGCTTGTCACTAGGGCCCGAGTGCCATGATTTCGAGATCTGAACATGTTATCGATTCATGATGATATTCATTGCTTTATGATCTTACCTGCAAGTTGTATACACGTATTGTTGTCCGGAACCTAAGGCCCCAAAGTGATAGAAATTGGGACAACCGAAGGGGATGGCGATGATATGAGGATCACATGTGTTCACGGAGTGTTAATGCTTTGCTCCGGTGCTCTATTAAAAGAAGTGCCTTAATTTCCAGTAGATTCCCTAGAGGCTCGGCTGCCACCGGCTGGTAGGACAAAAGATGTTGTGCAAGTTTCTCATTGCGAGCACGTACGACTATATATGGAACACATGCCTATTGATTGATTAGTACTTGGATACCGTATTATTATCTGCAAATGCCATGCTTTGATTGTTACATGAGTTTCTCTCATCCATGCAACGCACGTTCATCCATCCCTGTGCCTACAGTATTTTAATCCTGCTGTTTACTATAATCACTCATCGCTGTCTTTGTTACTCTGCTGTCGTTATTTCATTATCACTATTGCTATAAAGCTGTTACTATCGATAAACTCTTGCGAGCAAGTCCGTTTCCAGTGCGGCTGAATTGACAACTCCGCTGTTAAGGCTTTCAAGTATTCTTTGTCTCCCCTTGTGTCGAATCAATAAATTGGGTTTTACTTCCCGCGAAGACTGTTGCGATCCCCTATACTTGTGGGTCATCAGCAAGCACGATGACGCCACGGCAAAAGCCGACGAAGTAGTATCTAAAATATATTGATGAAGATAACATTCAGCACTAAGATGTTTACGATTGAAAATAAAAATAGATTAACTCTATAGATATGGAGGAATTTGAACCTTGCATGAACTTCCGTTAGATCGATGGTGACGTAGCGGGATGTGCGGAGGTGGAGGAAGGTGAAATCAGCAGCGCGTGGAAGGGCGTGTTCTACCATGATCCATTCGTGCGGGTGCACGTCGGGCTCGAGTAAACCCGAGCGCCAATTTCTACAAACTTGCCTCAAAGCAGAGTAGGTGTCCATGTACTCCTCGTTCGCCAGTAAGCAGTCCCCGATCTTGTGAAGTGGTCCGTCAGCCCTTAGAGAGGCCCAGTCCACGGAGGCGCGGCGCTTGGATGCGCCGCCCTCGGAGGCGACGGTCTCGGGGGCGACGGCCGCCGGCGCATTCTTCTTGTCCATCGCCGGCAGGGAACGCGCGTAGGGCGGTTGGTGTTTTTTCATTCGATTTGGAGAATTTGATGGGACGTGAGAGGTGTGCTTGCGTGCGTGAGTGAGAATGAGACTGTGTGCGAGAGGGAGGGACGGAGAGGGGCTCTGTACAAGCAACGTGACGGTTGGTCTCGGCAGTTTCTCAAAAAAGCTAGACGTTTGGTCTCAACACGCGCACCGCCTAACCGCTGCGCACCACGACACGCGTCCGTGGTACTGCACGTCTGCACCGTTACGTGTACTCAGTTCTACCGTCGAGCCTTACACTGGAAAAATATATGTACTCAGTTTTCCCCTCGAGTACTAATACTGGCTAGTGCAATATACTCAGTTTTACCCTCAAGTGGTTGGTCAACAGAGAGTCAACAAATGGGATTAAGCTATCTAATTGAGTAATTTCATGCGCAAAAAAATAAAATCATAGTGCCTCCTACTCATGGAGTCTTGTTAAGAAGAGGAGGTCTAACACGTGGAAAACAGAATAGCACACCACAAGTCCGAAATGATGGAAAGGGCTAGGCAATCCACTTATAGATCTCAACAAAAACCACATGGAACTATATTAAACTTATGCAGTAGCCAACGCAACCAAAATTCAGAAGTGCAGGCTGAGTCCCAAAGGCACAACACAATACGGAAACTTGCAAACTTATATAAAAGGGGCTATGCAACCCACTTATACGCACATTAACAACCATCCTCGTGTGTGACAAGAGAAATTCAACACTGGATTCGGAGGTAGGCACATGAAGCTTTACAAGGGCCAATGGGGCACCAACAAATTAAGGATGAATTGAACCACACCGTCAACAATTCAAACTTGAGACCTTGGCTCTAATACCATTTAAGTTCAAACTGATTGAAAAGGCTAGGCAACCAATTTATAAAACATCCACAGGAACAACTACCAAGTTGCTCCCAGCCGCAGATAAATGCATCCACCAACAAAATAGGAACATTGCCTCAGTCTCAGGAAAAAATTCATAATACCAATGTACTCACATGTCAATGTCAGTGTTCATCTCCAATTATCTATGGCATTTTATTAGTCTTTGAGAGATTATAACGAACTTGATTGGCCTCCTGCAGTAGGGCATCACATGCTTCTGATCTCGATCTCAACATATCAACTTGGTTTCTTAACACATCTGCTGCAGCTCGTTCTATTTGGAGTTGTTCCTCCAGAACTTGTGCAGAGAAAGACTTGGACTTGGACTTGGACTGCAAAAACCCAGCATTTCGCAGGAAAGTGTTTTTGGTGATATCTTTATTTTTAAGTACCATGGTAAATGTCTCCATACATTCTTCTAGAGTTTTTTCCATACCGTCTTTCCCGGGTTTTGCCATCTCCAATTTCATATTTGCTCGAAAAGTTTTCTGTCGTGTAAAAATTAAAGTTATTACAGAGAAACATGCAAACGGTAGATTTAATGTGTATGAACTACTTTTAATCCTACAAGTTGGTATGCCTGATTACACATCAAATGCATTTTCACAAAAACGCCTACAAGATCATATTGACATGCCCATTATTGATCCTACAAATTAGCAAGTGTGTCGTTAAAAAATTTAAATCATAAAGAAGACTTACAATAACACTTTCTCGCGAGTTCTCCTATCACATTATGTTTGTTCTTCCGGCATGCCTCGAACCGCTTCTGCCAGAGTCATCTATTTGTCTGGTTGCATGTTGTTTGCATGATCTACTTTCTGCATTTTTGTACAATCATATAGAAATCAAATAACGTGGTTAAAATGGAGGATGGAAATATAACATGCACATGGAGTTCTACACAATTTACGAGTAACATATGTAGCAGTACAGACCAGCGGGGCATTACTTTTTGCCAGAGATGCCCAACCAAGTGACGAGATCCTGTACGGCTTGGTAAACGTTGTTTCAAGCGGTTAGCCTGGTTCCTTTTAGACAACGTCTGCAAAAGGAGACTAGTGAGACACTCGGCGCAAAATAAGTATTCGGAATTTAATCTGGTTTCACGGTCCTCATAAGCCATACCACATTCTTTGGATCGGACCAGTTGCTTGACAAGATCTCCCCACCGCTCGTCGCTCATACAGGGTGCGGGAGACTTTGTTCGAACATTGGCGTAATCTGGCCGCTGAAGTATGTCGCCTTAAGCTTATAGCGGTGCCGGCGCAACAATTCTTTGAATATGGAAGCGATGACAAACTTTACATCCTCATTATCCTCATCGAATTCAAACCTTCACTCGCTCACAACGGTTGAATGATTGGTGAGTTATATAGCATAGAAACAACAAGTAAGCTACAAGAAATGGGACAGATCAATGTGGAATAATTTATCATTACCAGGAGAAGCATGACTTACATGTAAATTATGCACTAAACTCTCGAACTGTGAAGGGGTGTCAACATGTTGCTTCCACAATGGGAAGGTAGGAAGTTCATTCCTGATAAAATAGCCAATATGTGATACAAGTTATGAAGATTCATGCGGATGACGTGGCCTTCTGCCACCTACAATAGATGTGATGCGAAATCTTGAACCCATTCCGGAAATCTTAGCGGCAAGTTTTCTTCCTACCGTTGGCCCCCTCGTTTTTATTGATCGTGGCGAACCTACCAAGTTAAGCATTACATCAAGCTATCATGGTATATAGATACATAAGGGAGCATTAAACTACAAGTCTTGAAAAAAGTATTACCTTTTTTGGCGTGGGTCTCATCATCGGGAGAGGAGTTGTCTTTCGCAGGACTACGGGTCGGAGGGAGATCATCACCAGTTTGCTGGTGTTGTGGCAGCACTGTTTGGACATTTGAGGCTGTATCATCTGGGACTAGCATCATGTGTCCTTGGCCATTATTACCTACCACCACTCCTGATGGTGCCAATTGTTGGCTCGAATTTGCTGTGGAAACTAGTTCTGTTGGCAATTGTTGCTGAGAAACAGTATTGGCAACTGGTGGTTGTGGAATGTGTGGGCTGGTGCATGTTGGGGCTACTTCTGTCTGATTCGATGGTTTGTGGTTTTTACGAGACCTTTTACTGTTATCATTCTCGGCCTGTTCGCTACCTCGTGTCAGTCTTTTGTTAGACCTTGTAATAGGAGGAGCAGCACGAGCATCGAGCTTAACCCTTTTTTATTACGCACCGTCACCCATCCTCCGGTATCGCCCGAGGTTCCTGTTGAGTGTTCTTCCTCCTGTTCGTTCTTGAAAAGTTCTTGCCCGAATCTGCAGATGCCTGTCACACATAAATGATATTTCAATGTACAATATTATATGATGATGATATGCAGATGGAATGGAAAAAACAGTAAGGCAACATATGCCAAAACATATATGGTGCGTTAACTAAGCAGGAAAAATTGTAGTAATGAGATTGAACATGGCATGGGTAACATATTTGGTAGGACTGGGATACAACAAATGGAAGTTGGGACAAATAATTCGATGACAGGACGGAGAAAACTCACCTTGTTGTGTTGCAGAGGATAGTCGACCAGGGCATCTTCCTGAGTCAGCACGCCATCACAATCAGCAGGATCAAATTCTGAATCAGAGGAATGTTCCGTATCCTTTGTGATGGAGGTGGGTGGTGTTTTTGCACTAGACCTTGTAGAAGGATGTAGTGTTAGGCCTAACGAGGCTGCAACTCGGCTATTATGCAGGATAGTTTGCCTCCGTTGCTCTTCGTACTCATTCTCGAGTGGAAGACCTAACATGCATTGGCGAGAAATGCGGATGAGATTTATCATGGAACTGTGCATATAAGAACAAATTAATAGTAGCAAGTGAGACTCGCTCAAAAGGTGTAATGACAAACAAACTATGGCTCAAAAATAATTGATGTTCATATTGTCAAGCTTCATGCACTAGCCAACGCAACCGGAAGTCCGGACTGATGGAAAGGGCAAACAAATTATGGCTCAAAAATAATTTATGTTGGGCAATAGAGGGTGTGTTGCGGTCAGAAACCCACCGGCGAGCAACGACGGGCAACACAGTAGAGCCGGGAGGCTCCCAGAACTGCGGCTGGCCCTGGTCCCTCGAGCGACGGCCCGCAAAGCCTCGGCACGCACGTCCGATGCTGGTGCAAGGGCGTGCCACCCGACCTATACCTGGTCGGGAAGGTGATGGATTTGCTTCGCTTAGTTTCCCGCATGGCATACACGTAAACATTAAATACGAGCCTCGATCGGCTCTCGAGGTTGTCTCGTGAATCGGCTCAAGGAGCCGATCCACCCATGATTCGTATGAGGTCTACGATCACATGGTGGTCCTGCTTGATCAATATGAAGCTGAAACGACCTACGACGATTTAGGGTTTTCACCACATAATCGGAACATCCTACGCGTGATTGAGCCTGGCAGCCATGCACGGTGATAATAAACCAACCCTAGACAAGGCCTAAAAACCAACATGAAGTTGATCCCCGGAACATCTTATCTAGGGCTAGCAAACTACACCCTACGTGCCACTGGATCCTTCAACCCGTTTACAAGGCCTAACTATGCAGATATTAAACTAATCCTTGAAGAACAAGGAGCAATCATAACGGATCGGATCTACTAAATCATGATCAAGCGAGGTGCCGCCCTTACACCTAAGATAGGTGTAAGGGCGGCTAGACGTCTAAGGGTTGCATGGACAAAAGCATGTGACACGATGAAACAATGCTAACCCTAACACATCTATGATAACTACGCCGCTCGCCATCAACAAGGCTTCGAGCACGAGCAACGCATGAACAACGAATAAACGTGTATCGCCTAGATCGCAAGATGCGATCTAGGCAAGCATGATGCTTACCCGGAAGAAACCCTCGAAACAAGGGGTTGGCGATGCGCCTAGATTGGTTTGTGATGAACGTGATTATTGTTTTTCTCAATAACCCTAGATACATATTTATAGTCCGTAGACTTTCTAACGTGGGAATAATCCCAACCGTGCACGAGCCAAATTCTATCTAACCGACACGTATCCTACTATATTTACAGATACACGGGCAAACTAGCCCAAACTTTGTATACAAGGCCGATTCATGTATATCTTCCCCGTATATTCTTCAAGCCCATCTTAATCGCGGCCCACCTCTCGATCCGGTCAAATTCTGGTGATAACACATGCCCCCCGGTTTTGGAAATGATAATTCCAAAATCACTCGCTTTTTCTTCGTCGGGTCATGTCGTGGCAGAGCAGAACCGTCGCAGTACCCTTCATCATGATGCCTTGCCTTCTCAACTTCTCCGTGTGACCTGGCAAAATTTATTTTTCTTTGGGCACCATTTCCTCGGAAACTGCTGTGGCATTGAATCTCCACTATATCCCCTTTTATTTAACCGCTCCAAACAGTTCGCCACTTCATCCCCTTGCTCTGTTCTGGCCATCGGCACCAAGAAACCCCAATCTCGAGCAATGTCTTCCTCCTCTTCCTCCTCCGCCTCGTCGGATCTCTCCTCCCGTCCTTCTCCTCCTCCTCCTCCTCCTCCTCCTCCCGCGAACCCACGCCAGAGTGGGACCCGATGGCGGCTCCGATGGCGGCGCACGACGAGCGCGCCCCAGAGGAGTGGGACCAGGAGGACCACGCCTCCTCCGTCTGGTCCGAGGACGACAAGTCCTTGACCAGCGGAGATGAAGACCTCCAGTTCCTCGCTGATGGGGAACTGGAATCGGAGAGTGGGGACGACTCGTTCTCCTGGGACGATTACACCTCCTCCGAGGAAGAGGAGGAGGAAGACGATGTCGACGACTCCCTCGAGGGTTATCCGCCGGCGAAGCGCCTCCGCGCCTGGTGGGACGACGACGACGACGACGACGATGATGAAGATGAGGAGGCCCCCAATGAGGGCCACTGGAGCAGCGACGAGGAGCCCGTCGGCAGCAGCGCCGACAAGAGCTCCGATGACGACGACAAGGGCAGCGACGGCCCGTAGATTAGGAACTACTAGCATAGGACTAGTAGTAGTAATCGGCTTTTGTTCTTTCTTCCTTGAGCAATCGGCTCTTCTCTGTAAAAGCACTTTTATTAATGAAGAAAAACATCTCTAAGCCGATTCTCGTCCTTTTACCGGCTTTGCCGATTGTCAAAGTAAGTCAACACACCAAGAGTCGATGGTCGCGCATCGGCCCTTGCCATAAAACGCGAGCAAGGCCAGCTCTATTGTCTATTCAAATGGTAACCTGCGACTTATCCGAAAGAGCAACACTCAGATCCCCAAATCGCCGCTCGAACAGATCCAACCCACGGCCACACGAACCTCAGATGTCAATCGCGCAGGTTCGCACCTGCAACGGACCCAATGGCGGAATCATCCAATGCCAACGCTATGGTCTCCGGCCTGAAGGTAATCCTTAACCGCTCCTCGCTGTCCGAACATAGTGCTAGAATTAACAACAAACATCTGAATTAATGCTTCGTTCCATCATTAATTTCTAGGTATCAGACATTCTACTGCCACATCCTTCTCTTCCGAACTCTCCCTGTCTTGGCCCTCGTTCTACCGAGAGTCCTGCCCATCTGATTTCATGCGAGGCAAATAGAATTCCCTTTATAACCTTGCTCTGTCTCCTTGCAGCAACAGGACGGTCCAGACCCTGTAGATGATGATGGCTCCCCTTTCAGATTCCTCCCAGCAGCTCCGGTGGTCCTCTTCTGCAAAACTCGCCACCCTTGAAGAAGGTTGTGATGCAGAGCCAGCCGATGACACCCAAATCGGCTTCCAAAAGCGGAGTGTCTACTAGGTCAGCTGCCCCCCGAGCCTCAGTCAAGGCGAGGACAGCAGTGAGGAAAGTAGCTGCCTGGAAGACTCTGAAGCGCCAAAGCCCTACTCCAGCTCCAGAAGGCTCGCACGTAAGTCTCATCCAGGCTTTGGCTGATTTCATTCATTCTTCCAGGCTTCTGCAGCATACTTGTATTTCTTCTACAGACCTCCACTGAAGAAAACTCTAGTGAGGACACACAGTCCAGTCGAAGGGACTCGAGCTCGGGGAATTCTGAGAAAACCACCACGCAGAGCCAGCCAGACTTGCCACCGTCGGCTTCCAAGAAAAGGTCAGCCCCTTAGCCTGCCGCTTCCCAAACTCCCATCAAAGCGGGGCAGGGCAGCCTGCGCACAAAGAGCCGATGCATCAAGAGAGCTCGTGAGGAACCGCAAGCCTTTCCATCAAACCAGGAGATACCAAACGTAACTCCATCCTCCCCTCGGCTCATTGAAGCTAAGGAAGCTCTCATCGTTCACTCCCTCGAGGAAGCAGAAGGCCTCAACGCTGAACTGAAGACCGACTTGGCTGAAATCCGCGCCTTGAACACGCAGCTGGTAGCAGGCAAAGACGAAGATGATGAGGCCGAGATCGCGGAGGTGGATCATGTTCGTGCTGATGCCCTCCACGCCCTTCACGCCCTCTGGAAATCGCGGAGGTAGATCGTGTTCGTGCCGATGCCCTCCATGCCCTCGAAATGTTCCTTCAGTAGAGTCTCCCTGTGTAATTTGTACTAGAGTCGATGGCTGTGCATCGGCTTTGTTTCTTTGTTCTAAAGTCGATGTCTGTGCATCGGCTGTACATTAAAAAAAAAAATTTACTGGCCGATTTTTCTATCGGCCCTCAATATTTCACTGCCCATGTATCGCACATGTTCATCTGGTTAGGTGCCCCCCGAGCCGAATCTGCCAGGTAACTGCAGATATCGGCTCTGTAGTTAGCCAAGGCACTGTACTTGAACATCGGCTCCGTCAGGACCAATGTTGACTTCTTCCAGCTCATCAGCCGACGTAAACCCGTATCCCAGCTTTCCGTCGCCCGTTAGATCGACGTTGAACACATGCAGAACATATGGTGAGGATAATTTTGGTGTATGAACTGGCCTTCCGTTGCCCGTTAGATCGACGTTGAACACAGGCAGAACGTATGGTGAGGATAATTTTGGCCGATTGCTGGAATCGGCCTCCATGTTGATTGAATTGCTCAATGAAGGTGTACATCTTGGTCTTGCTTTACTATAACTACGTGACACGCTTGAGACCAGATTATCCCTTTTATTTTTTGGGGCCGATCACAAGGATCGGCCTTGCCACGTACGTCCATAGATTTTGCTCTTGTTACACGGTCAGGCCGGTGGATAAGACCAGCCTCACCCCGCTTTTTGTCACGTCGATGCGCTCGCAGTCGTCCAAAGTGATGCCTGAGAGTGGCTCTTGGCCTGCCGTCTCCCAAACGTTCATGCCAGCCGTTGAAATCTCGACTGAGTCATCTGCGTGGACGACCTCTACTTCATCTCCATCCCATCGTATTAAACATTGGTGCATCGTGGATGGAATGCAACAGATTAGCGTGGATCCAATCTCTCCCTAGCAGGACAGCATAGGTGCTCTTGCTATCGACAATAAAGAACGTCGTAGGGATGGTTTTTCTTCCTACGGTCGGATCCACGTTCGAACACCTTGTGCTTCGGATGCTTGGCCGTTGAAATCGCTCGGTGTAACGTTGGTCTTGATCGGATCCGAGCTAGAGCGTCCCAACCGACGTAGCATGGAGTATGGCATAATGTTGATCGCCGCTCCGGTGTCCACCGAGCATCTTGTTGACATGCTGCCCATTGATGTAACCTCGTAAGTACGGGGCCTTAAGGTGTCCGTAGCTTCTTTCTCGTGGCTTCTCAAAGATAACCGGCCGTGGGCCGCAGATCAAGTTGTGCCACGGGTGCTTCGTCTAATCCTCGGAGCACTAAACTCCGCCGGAAGGATGAACACCATGTTTGTGCCAGCCGATGTCTCATCATCGGCTTTCCTTTGTTTGGGGCGCCACTCTTTCTTTTGTGGCCGACCTTATTCGTCCATAGTTCGCTGAATTTTCGCGGCCAGATCAGGCCGCGCCTTCCTTAACGTGTGCAGGTATAACCTTTCGGCTTCCTCCAAACCACGTAGTCGCCGAACCCTACGCTTTTGGGAACGGCCGAGTCCATCGAGGACACCACCTTGGCCGGTGGTACTTATCTTCTTCTTCTTCATCATCGTTTTCTAACTCCTCGAGATCTTCCACCCGAGAGGACTCGGCGTGCTTGTTCCGAGATGGGAGAGGCCCTAGACGTTTGAACACCGACACGTCACTCGCATCCTTCTTCTTCCGTCTACATTCTGGGCAGTTGCCGATTGTAGGCAATCGGCTCATTCCTGAATCCCAGCAGTGTCTGAAGAAGGGACAGCCCCAGTGCCTATCCACGTCGTCTTGCTCTCTTGACTTTTCCTTGGCGTGGAGCTCATATCTCTCCTCGTCGCGATCATGCCGACGATGTCTCCTGGCGTACCTGCTAGCCAGACGATCTCTTTCGTCGTCGTCGTCGTATCGTTGGCGTTGGTCGTATTGACTCACGTATTTGTTGAGGAGGTGATCGGAGAGAGGTCGCTGATATCGCACGTTCTTCACTTCTCCCTCTGTGATGTAGCGCTTGCCATCGTGCTGGAGCCGATCGCGTGGAACGGCTTCCTCTTTGTCCTTGTTATGAGAGCGGCTGCCCTCGTCTCTGTCCTTACCGCAGTGGTGCCCGGGTCCTACCATGTTGATGCTGAACGACAAACCCGGGCCGGCACCTCCCGTGGTAAGTGCACTCCACCATGTTAACGGCGGGGAAAGGGTGTGTGTCGACTTTCATGGCGTATCGGCTGAAAATTAGACGCCCTTGTTCTATCGCCATTTGGATCCGCCGACGCCACACCCGCGGTCGTTGGTGGTATGGGTGAACGTGTTATGCCACTTGCGGTATGGCTTTCCGTTCAGCTCCCGTGCCGTGGGGATTTTGTGGCCTTCGGGTACCTTTAGCCGCTTCTCCTTAAGTAAGAGGTCGAAAATTTGCTCAGCTTTGGTCACGTCGAAGTCAAACCCTCTTGGAGGACCTTGTGGCTTAACCCATTTGCGGGACACGGGGCTTGCCCCCGAGTCCATTCAGCCACCGCTACCTCTTGATCTCCCGCGAGCCTTCATCTTCATCCGCCTCAACCAGGACTACCGCACGCTTGAATTTATCCTGGTACAACTCCGGGTGGCGCCGTTCATATAATGACGCCTTCGCACCATATGCGTCGGTGAAGGGTAGTCTCGCTTGGGAAGCCATATCCTTGATCGGTGATGCGAGACCCACCACCGCCAACTCGACCGCTTCTTTTCGGACAAACCAGCCGAATAGCATCGGTTCCTAACGATCTCGAAGCGCTGGATGTATTCGACACCTGTTTCCCCGCGCTTCGTCGTACTTGTGCTAGATCGGCGGTGCCGGCCTCGGAAGCCTCCGAGTGATACCGCACGTGGAACTCGTTCTTCCAACTGCTTCCAAGTCCGGATTGAGTCTGGTGGCATCGATGTGTACCACCCGAAAGCCGATCCTGTGAGGGACTGTGCGAAGAACCTCACTCGTAGTTCATCTGATGCTGAGATCGTGCCCAGCTGCGCCAAATATCGGCTCACATGTTTGTGACGCCCCGGAACCGGTATCATGAGGATTCCAGCGATCCCGCCGAAATCCGCACGATATCGATTCAGAGACGCCCTCCGACACGACGTGCGCGACGAATCACACACGTGATGCCAGAGGAATTAACACGAGCGGTAACATTACAACAGGATTACAATAGAGCCCACAAGATACATATATTACAACAACAACTCCAACGAGTCAAGATACAAATATACAATACAAAGATCCAAATCATACGAGAAGATCGAATACGTCCGAGTACGGACAAGATACAAATTGGACTAAGAGTCCCGAAGATAACCGGCGGCGTCCATAACCCCGCCTGTGCCAAGCCGGAAGGGTAACCTTGCTAACGTCATCATCTCGTACCTGTCAAAGTCGGGCCATCGGTTGCCGACAAAAGGAAGGAAGAAAAAGAGAAAGGGAAAAGGCGAGAGTAAGTACCAAGGAACGAACTCCGGCACGTACTTAGCGAGACTAGAAATGGCTATGCTCGCCGAGCGAGTATAAATATATATCGCCTGGGGCTATATGGTAGGTTTAGCGGCAGCAAAACTATAACCAATAGAGACACGCTACAACATCCGTCTAATCGGAGAAGATAAGAGAGCGCACAAGGTAACGGATAAAATACTACACAAACATAACCCGACCGATTACACATATCCCCTCCAACAATTGCGAAGAGGCAATGTAAAAGGCACTCAACGGTGGACAAGTTTTATTAGGTATCGGTTGTAGTAATGCTATTTTACTACGCAAGTTATTAGCAAATTATTAGCAACAAGATAACGGTGTAAGTTGTTCTATGATCAAGCTATACAATTCCAAGTCGTCCATAACCGCGGACACGGCTTATTGATAAGATGTACACCCTGCAGGGGTTGCCCAAATGTAACCATACGCATGCTCGACCCACTTACGACAGGTGGATGTCTCACAACAAGACCGTTCCCAGTTCAACAAGAAAGTCTAGGGGCCACCCGACTAAGCTACCCGTAACGAAGTCCGACCGTACTCCGAAGCGGACTCGGGGTTTGCGACGGCGGCTAGGCGTGCGAACCACACGCTTTCGCTAAACGTCCCGCGGGGTGCACGGTATGTAATATAAACACCCGAAGGCAACGAGGAAGTAAACACCCGAAGGCAACGAGTAATAAAGCATGGCATACATGGCATAGGCAAATAAAACCAAGGTTGTGGCCCTCTTTTCAACCGACTTGAGAAAAGGTAATGGGTGAGGGGGTCCCAATAATCGTCCCCACGCATGGGTAGAGCGCTCAATCTCGGAACGTGATAACAAGAACTCGGGTCCTAGGGGACATTAGCGAGTCAAAGTTCCGATGCTTTCGCAAAGGGGCTCACGGATGCCTCTGCTTACAATTTTAGTTGTTAACAATAAGTAAAGCATGTGTATCTCCAACAACCGATATAGCATGTGATAACCTCCCAACAACCCAACATATCCCGATAACAGATCGAGATAAACAACAGAGCCTAAACACGCCTACGACTCGCAAGGCTCAAACATCAAGCAACGGCTGTGGGTAAGGAATGATACATATAGGATTATTATCGTAAACAAGTGGAATAGGACACGTGACTCGATAAAGAATCGCAACATAAGGATAGCAGTGCGAGGGAGGGAGTAAATAGGTGAAGAGAGAGGGCTCGCCTATGAAAAGCTGCAGAAGAACTTGTCGGAGAACTCGTCGTATCTCACATCACCACTTCGTGATCCTATCCGGGAAGAAGCAAATGCTGGAACAAATAACGGATGCAAACTTACTACTACGGATAAGAAGATCCAGCATGATCAAGATGATATGCATGACATGGCAAGATGATGCGATGCGACTTATCCATATTAATCGGAGTCGGAACCCGGACAAGCAAATTAGGTTGGAGTTGCATTTCTACCGGCAAAATTAAGTGTTGATTAGCATGGCATATCATGGCAGGGGTGAGCTACTTCAATATTAAACGGAGCGGGGAAAACCTAGTCGGTGTTCCGAAATACTCCGCATATATGTTAGGTGAAGATGCACGACTATCAACGCGTGGCATGATGCAAGATGCAAACAGATGAATGGATGGCATAATCATGTTCATCACATTTTTCTGATCAATTTTCATATATAACATGTTTTATTTCGAGTTATAGTTTTAAAGATATGAATTTTGCAAGTTATAAACAGTTTCTTGATATTTCAGAAAATAAGACAGGCAGGGGCGAATTTGTTGGACCTGGAATGTCCTGGGCCGGATCTGGGGTTGGCCTGCTACCTGGCGGGAGCGGCGGCAGATAGGTGCTGGGCACGCGGAGCAAAGAAGAAGATCTGGGCTAGGCCCATCAGTGGCTCCGGATCTGATAAGAAAAAGAACAAAAAGGTAAGGCTATTTGCCTGTGATGGAGTTTGAACCCCAGACCTCACGATCTGAGACAAAGGAACCAACCAGTCGAGCTAGCTGTGGATTAATGAACAGTGTCAGGTGCGTGACAACATGATGTAGGGCTGGACGGACTTGGTCCCTTGCGACCATGACGGACGGAACACGATGACCACCATGCAGGTGAGCCTCGATCTGGAAACCTGGCGCACACCTGGATGCGGGAGTCGGCGTGCTCGAAGCGGAAGACCAAGGGGAACCAGGGGCGAGCAGTTTTGGCACCGGACCTTGACAAGGTACCGCCGGCGACGAGTACCTGCGGCGAAGACGACGGTCAACGTCGGGAGGGGAAGCAAACCAGCGGGGACGAAGGTGCCGAAGGGGTCAAGGGGACGCGCGATGTTACCAGGAAGATGGAGGCGGGCACGGTTTGGTCGGAGGAGGACGAGGGCAGCCGGAATCGTCGAATTTGGTCGCCGGAGTTGGAGAAGAATCGGCGAATTTGCCGGTGAATTAACAAGCCCCCGGTCGATTCCTTGCACGGGGACGAAGAGGACGACGAGGCGCATCTTTCCGTGCCCTCAGAACAGCGGGGGGTGGTCTGTAGTGGCGGTGCCATGGCGGTATGGTGGGGGTGCTGTTTCTTCGTGAGCTCACAGAGAAGAGAAAAATGAAAATAGGGAGAAGGGGAAGTTGATGGCGGCGGCTAGAGGGAGAGAGGGGAGGGCGCTAGGGTTTGCCAGGGGGCTGCCTCGGTGGGGATTAAAGGGGGAGCAGGTGGGAAAGAGGTGGTGCGGTGGTGGGTGACGTCGGCAGGTGGAGCTCACGCTTCTCGTGAGGAGGGGAAGACGACAGAGAGGTGAGCGTCTCTTTGTTGAAGGGGTACGGGGCCAAGGGGGCTTGGGCCAGAAGAGAAGGGTGGGCTGGAAAGAGGAGAAAAAGAGGAGGAAGAAAAAAAAAGAGAGGTTGGGCTGAGAGGGAGAGAGGGGGCCCAGGTTTAGAAGGTTAGGTTTTTTTTTATTTAAAGGAAAGGAGTGAGAAAGGTTTTATTATATAAGACATACGAGAGGGAAAAAAATTGAAATAGGATTTGTAAAATTAATTTTTATTTTGTAAAACATGGATGCTATGATGCATGATGCATGATGATGCATAAAAGAAAAACAACAAACAATTCTAATAGGGGTACTACCCGGGGCCGTTACAATGTTCGATTGAACTGGAGCCATCTGACCCACTAAACTTGGAGAATTCAGGGAGCCGATATTTGGGTGGTAGTGGGATCAAATCGTACTCGTTGGGGTACGGCTTGGAATAGCCGATTGCCCTCCTTTTCGGCACCATGCCGAACCGGTCTCTCAAGATTGTATCGATCCGATCCGCGGTCGTCGGGCCGCAGAGTCGAACTCGAAGATTCGCCGGAGTGGCATACTTAGCCAGCCATGCTTGCTTCTCAAGCTCCGAGCCAACCGCAGGAGTTGAGATCCGGAGGTTCGTCGGAGTGGCATACTTAGCTAGCCACGTCCGCTTCTCAAGATCCGATCCGAAGCTCCTCCCTGCTCGTTCCGAAGTCCCCGCTTGTTGCGGTCCGGTTCGTGAGTGCCCGATTCATCGCAATCCGGCACGTATGTGCACGTGTACCCGTGAGGGATCTCCTTAGGCGCCTCATACAAGAACCGGTAATCACTAGGGTCACCACCGATCTTGTAGACGACGTATACCGGGTGAACTCGGCACTTCCGGTGCCGCCAACGCGAACGGCGGCGGTGGTCGGGACCGGAGTGGTATCTCTCCTTGGTGAGTCCCTAGAGCGAGGTCCCGACGGAGAGTACCGATGCCTCATGATTTCCCGGATCACCCGAAGGGCGACACGCTCCAAAGTGTTCACCGGGCTCTCGGAATGGCGGTGCAGCGAATGAGCTACCATGAAATTAATCTCCCGACGCGAGACCCGGTGCGTTCTTCTCGAAGGGGTAGACGAGTCCACTCCATCGAGCGCGCCTTCGGTGAGAACCCTTTCCACCTAATGTCGTGTGAGCGGGTCCTCTCGGAAAGAGCCGATGAGGTCGGCTTTGAGGATAGCTTTGACCTCGTCATACTTCTTCTTGAGCTCCTCGGTCGGATCTTCGTACGTGATCGGAGTACCTTCCGCCATCTCGGATGTAGATGGCGATGCGGTTGATGTCGAAGATCGTCCCACCGGCGTGCCGAGAATGTGTTGCGGTCAGAAACCCACCGGCAAGCAACGACGGGCAACACGATAGAGCCGGGAGGCTCCCGAACCGCGGCCGGCCCCTGGTCCCTCGAGCGACGGCCCGCAAAGCCTCGGCACGCACGTCCGATGCTCGGTGCAAGGGCGTGCCACCCGACCTATACCCGGTCGGGAAGGTGATGGATTTGCTTCACTTAGTTTCCCGCATGGCATACACGTAAACATTAAATACGAGCCTCGATCGGCTCTCGAGGTTGTCCCGTGAATCGGCTCAAGGAGCCGATCCACCCATGATTCGTATGAGGTCTACGATCACATGGTGGTCCCGCTTGATCAATATGAAGCTGAAACGACCTACGACGATTTAGGGTTTTCACCACATAATCGGAACATCCTACGCGTGATTGAGCCTGGCAGCCATGCACGGTGATAATAAACCAACCCTAGACAAGGCCTAAAAACCAACATGAAGTTGATCCCCGGAACATCTTATCTAGGGCTAGCAAAGTACACCCTACGTGCCACTGGATCCTTCAACCCGTTTACAAGGCCTAACTATGCAGATATTAAACTAATCCTTGAAGAACAAGGAGCAATCGTAACGGATCGGATCTACTAAATCATGATCAAGCGAGGTGCCGCCCTTACACCTAAGATAGGTGTAAGGGCGGCTAGACGTCTAAGGGTTGCATGGACAAAAGCATGTGACACGATGAAACAATGCTAACCCTAACACATCTATGATAACTACGCTGCTCGCCATCAACAAGGCTTCAGACACGAGCAACGCATGAACAACGAATAAACGTGTCTGCCTAGATCGCAAGATGCGATCTAGGCAGCATGATGCTTACCCGAAGAAACCCTCGAAACAAGGGGTTGGCGATGCGCCTAGATTGGTTTGTGATGAACGTGATTGTTGTTTTTCTCAATAACCCTAGATACATATTTATAGTCCGTAGACTTTCTAACGTGGGAATAATCCCAACCGTGCACGAGCCAAATTCTATCTAACCGACACGTATCCTACTATATTTACGAGATACACGGGCAAACTAGCCCAAACTTTGTATACAAGGCCGATTCATGTATATCTTCCGCGTATATTCTTCAAGCCCATCTTAATCGCGGCCCACCTCCGATCCGGTCAAATTCCGGTGATAACAA
>NC_061508.1:48304595-48378674 GCF_022539505.1 Lolium rigidum
GCATCCGCCCATGGCCGGAGGGCCCGTGGTGGGGTCCGAGACTTAGGGTCTGGGTGGAGCTCGCGAGGCGGCGGAGAAGTGAGGTCGCCAGAGGGTGAATAAGGAGGGCCGAGGAGAGGGCTTGAGGTGGCACACTCCGGCTAGGCAACAACCCACAGCGGCGAACGGTCCACTTGAGCGTCGCGAGCTGACATCTCCGTTCTGATATTGGGAGCCGGCGGGTGGCGGCGTGGGGGCATATCGATCTGCCTAATAAAGGTGGCGGTCCTTGGGTTCTTCTCGCTCTAAGACGGGGTTCGACTTGATGTCTTCCCTCATTGATTTGGCCGGTGACCAGTTCTAGAAGGTTCCACCGACGATCTCCATTGGGCGCCCGATGCTTGTGGATTGCTGGAACGGAATATATTTCGTCGTGTGCACCCATATTTCTGGCCATGCGACTTTAGGAGGGGGTGACGCGAAGCTTCGCTGTCTTTTGCCATCATGGAACATATCGGTTTTCGATTTTCGTGGAGAAGCCGGTGGTGGTGAATGTCTTTATGGCTAAGGTCTGAGTATAGTAATGGTAGATTGTGTCTTCGAGGCGATGAGAATTTTGCTTGGTGTTTCTTGACTTGCAGTAGCCGCATCAGTAAGCAGGGGCGCCAACACAAGAGGAGTACCGAGTTTTATCTTTTAAGGTGAAAATGTAAGATCTAGCCTTAATTGGTTGAGCTTGGCGGTGACATTGTTGAAGGAATTGTTTTGAGAGCGTGGACTTTCTCTATGGTGAAAACCTACGATCTATGATCGGGTAGAGATGACGCTTATGCAATGTGTTTTTCTTAAAAGCGTCGGTTTTGGAGAATTAGACTCCAGGATCTGTCTTGGTAATGGGTTGTGTTGCAGCTACAAGGTTTCGATCGTTGTAGTTGGATCTTTTGTTCTTTCTTCTTGTTCTTTTTACAGAACGGTTATGTGCATCCATAATATATTTAATACATTTCGTTGTTGCGGAATGTAATTGGCATCTTCAGGTATTAATGTATTTCTTTTGTGAAACAAAGTTATAGGTCAATATTTTTAGTTTTTTTTATTGAATGAACTTTGATAGTTGTAGTTGTTTACGAAGGAAGATACGGCCGTCAAAACAGGTCAGTATTACCGTATATTTCTAGAGACTCACGAATTAGCACAATGCTTTTAGAAGGCGCTGAAATTCTTTTTTGTTTTTTTTTATTTGTTTTCGAGAGGATGGAGACCCTGAACTGAAATTGTGACGACAATGAACTGAAATCGATGCATGCATCGGCAGTTTGCTATGTCCAAAATGGACATTTTGACCGAAAAGTCATTTTGCACCCTAGGCACCAGTGCTCTCATTATATTAAAAAATTTGAAAAAAAATTATTTATTTGTTTTAAAAGTTATGTAACAAAATTTTATAAGGAGTTGATGATGTATCCTACTAACATACAAAAATCTTAATTATATATGTTTTATTTTCTGAGTACACAAAAATGACATGGCTTGATTTCTATTTGAAGATTTGAATCGGTATATTGAGATGCACTCATTTGTTATTTTTGTGTAGCCTAAATACACATTATTTGAGTTGAAAGTTTACACGTTTGTGGGATACATTATTGCTACAACATAATTTATTTTCAGATTTTCCTAAAATTTAAAAATATGATTTTTAATCACTTTTATAAAGAAGGATCAATGGTGCCTATGTGCACCAAAATCTCTATCCCATTTTGATCCGCAAATAAAACCATGATGAGGAGCACCGCAAGAAGCAGCAACAATCGATCGGCAGCTGCAACTTCCAAACACGCAGGACGTGTGTGTGGGCGGAAGGTAAGCTCGTGCGCCGGAGAAGAGAAGGGATAGGATCATAGGATATGCGTCGGTCGTACCAACATGTCACGCCATGGCACCGTTCTCGCGCATGCAGCTCAGGTGGCAGCCCCATCGTCGCCACGCACCCACCCGACGTGGCAGCTCGCCATGGCCTGCGCACGCACCGCCGCTCTCTATATAGCCCGACATCTTACCAGGGCGCCACACGTACCACCGTCGACCTCCGCCGCTTTAGCTACTGAACTCGCCATGTACACGGCCACGGCGTCGCCGCGCGCGCACCGGCAGCAGCAGTACCAGCCGCTGCGCCACATCGAGGGCCTCACGCTCCGGTCCGCGCTCCGCAGCAACCCGCAGGCCTCCGCGCTGGCCGTGGCCGCGCTCCTCGTCCCGCTCGGCGGCGCGCTGCTCGGCCTCTCCGGCCTCGTCCTGCTGGGCACGCTCGCCGGCGTCGCCCTCGCGGTGCCTCTCGTCGTGCTCTTCAGCCCCGTGCTCGTGCCCGCCGCGCTCGGGGCGGCGCTCGCCGTGGCGGGCCTCGTCGCCGCCGGCGCGCTGGGCGTGTCGGGGCTGTCCACGCTCGTCTGGATCGCGGGGTACGTTCGGAGAGGCGGCGCCCGCGGCGACACCGGCGCGGTGGCCGGGATGGTGGTGAAGCCGTTGGACAGCGGGAAGCGGCACGTCGCGGAAGGGGCGCCGCCGACGTTCGTCGGGCACCGGCTCCGGGACTCGGGGGACGGGTTGAGCAGCAAAGCGAAGGACGTCGCCAGCGCGTCTTAGACCTGTACTGCAAGAGGACGGGGTAAATAATGTACGCCGTTGTGCTGAGCAGTCTTGCAAGATCAAGATGTATGCATTTAGCTTGTCGAAATCATTGTATACGTACTGTTTAGCTGATGAGAGACTAGATCAAGAACGTTATCGCAATAACATATGCAGACTAGATCGAGAACGTTATCGCAATAACATATGCGTAGAGTACTTAAAATAAGTAAGTCGGTTTCATTGGACCCTGGGCCATTTTGCTCAGTATCGTGACTGATTGTACGTTTCAGCACTTGTTCAAGCTTCTTTGCTTGTGCTCTCTGTTTGAAATACATCCTGACCTTAGAATAAGGTTATGTCGTTATCAACAGGAGAGAGGGCGAGCGAAAACACCGTAATTTTTAGATTTGAGCACTGTTTCTTGTGCACAAGGGAAGGCCCAGAAGGGCCTGGAAACTGCATTAAATCTGATCGGTGGGGTTACAGGTATAATCTAGAGGACCTTCGGTAAAAACGAAAATGCAAACAACTCCGAGCACTGTTGGTTTCAGCATCCTGATCTTGGACAAATGGCATAGCATGTCTGGCTTTAATTAAGGAACAAATTGAAAAGATGGAACTGTAATGTAGAAGGGGTTTACAAGAGATTAGGAAAAGCCTTGTCGACAACATTGAGAGATTAGACAAGCTTGCTGAAGCTAGCTCTCTCAGTGTTGAAGATAGGAATTTGTCATACACTTGTAGAGATACCAATTGAAAATTATTACTAAAGAAGAGGAAACTAAATGGCTACAGAGGTTAAAAAAAATTATCTGAAGGAGACAGTAACACAAGATACTATCATTTGAAAGCTAACGGTAGAAGAAGTAAAACCTGAATAATAACATATGCTTAATTAAGTAAGTGGGTTTTGTTGGACTCTGGACCATTTTGCCCAGTATCGTAAGCGGATTATACGTTTGAGCACTTGTTCAAGCTTCTTTGCTTGTGCTCTCTGTTGAAATGCATCCTGACCTTAGAATAGCATTCTTTTTGTTCTATTTTTGTTTCGGTGGTGGAAGTTATGTGTTCGGCGAATTTCATGTGATGGGTTGGTTTTCATATTTATTGGTGTGGTTTTGGGAGAACTTCTAGATTAGTCTTTTTGACTTAGATTATCATCATTGGCAATGATGTGATTCGGTTGATTTTTATATTCATTGGTATCGTTCTAGGTTTTATAACAATGATGCGACCTTGTCAATTTTTATATTCCTATCCGATTGATTTCTATATTCATTTATCTGATTTTACTTTTTATTTTTATTTGGGTGTTTCAGTTGATCTACGATTAGTTGACCGACGATTATCGTCACTCATAATGGTACAATTGCCATTAGCGTAACAATATGATCTGATCGGTTTTCACTTTTATTGATGTGGCTTTAAGTTAGGTTTTGGATTAGTCTCTTTTGATCCATAGTCATTATTGATTGGTTAATTTTTATATTCTTTGATGTGGTTTTAGATTAGATTTTGGATTAGTATCTTTTAATCCATAATTATTATCATTGGCAATGGTACGATTGTTATCATGGCAATCGTTGATGGTTCTTTGAGATGATGATGACAACACATATTCGGTTCGCCCTAGTGTTTTAGTTATTGATAAGTCTTAGTTGGCTCCGAAAAACAGTCGCTAATATCTGTAGTCATCGACAAGCTTTGGTTGGCTTTGGTGATATAGGGCGAGAACTACTTTGGTTGGTTTCGGAGATATAGGAGGAGAACAACTTTGGTTGGCTTTGGTGATATAGGGCGAGAATAGCAGTGCCTTTGGCTAGTACGTACAATCACCGAGACGATCCAAAGGCCTACTAAATGTAGTACTTTTTGTAGTATTTATACTACCACCAATGATTAATAATAGATCCACATAATTTCGTTAAAAAAGGTGGCCCTCCCCCTCTCGTCTCGCTACAGTGCTTTGAGAGTCTCCCACCGGAGACTGGGCCGATCCGACGGCCTCCCCCGCCAGCATAGCCGGTCGGAGATGGCCTAGGAGAGGGGCCGAAGTTAGGTTAGTGTTTAGTATTAGTAGATCTAGGTTGTTCAGGATTTATGCGGGTGTTTGGGGATATGCCGAGAGGCGGCTGTCAGATCTTTCGACCGAGATCTGGGGCTTCCCTGCAGCCCCATTCTTCAGCGTGGTACTCCGAAAGGTCGGAGTCGGCAGCGGTGAAGAGCTGGGTGGCGGGTTCCTCCACAAAAATGGCCTTTATCTCGTGCTGAGTTCAAGTTCTTCTTGTTGCTGCTTCTCCTTTTCCCGGCCGGCCGTGGTGGCGAGGGGGAGGTGGAGATGCAGCTGTACAGGGAACGCGATTCAACGATGACAGGGATTCCATTTCATGTTGCGCCTGAGAGCTTCCACGCTCTCGTCTCTGGAGTTCATCATCAGAGGACCGATGCCGGCGGCAAGCTCCGTCCTGCCTCTACAACTTATGGTCGAATGACGACCCTCCTCGACCTCGCTTCGATGGTCGTTCCTCCTCCAGGTTTGAAGCCGTTGCGAAGATCTTTAGCTCCTGCTGCTAGGCACTATCCAGTGGTGCTGGTCCAAGTTGGTGCAAGTGGTGCGTCCCCGGTGCCGGTTCTCCTGGCCTAGCGGCGGAGCTCAGCTCGATGCGGCGGAGAAGGAACTCAAGGATCTGATTGCTTTTTCATTTTCTTTTTGAGGGCCTTACTGTAATTCTTGGGGTCTTGTCTATATTTCCTAGTTTCTTTCTTGACTTCTTTGTAATTTATACTTCCACTGTTTATAAATGAAGCAGAAGGGACCCGTACCCGTTTAAAATAAAATGTTTAATTTGATAATTGTAGCAAGACGTTGAGATCTACTCCCCGTAGAAATTTACCTTAAATTAGATGTTTCTAGATATACTTTAAAAGATGTGTAAATGCATCTGAATTTAGAAAAATCATCGATATTTTTTTTAATAAGGAGGATATAACTTAAAGGATCTGTATAGAAATTGTGTAGAATTTAGTTATGTGGGATTTAGATCCTACTAGGGTTTTTCCTACACTATTGTTTGATTTATAGGAATATATGCTATATAAAATAATTTTAGGAGCGCCTAGAGATCAGTCGCCTGAGATTTAATAAGTCTCGGTCGCTAACATCAGTAGCTTGCTTACATCAGTAGCTTAATAAGCTGTGTACTACTTTAATTTTCGCGTCCAGTTTTACGTTCGTATTTTTCACTAGAAAAAATAATCTGTGCACCATTTAAGACATAAGAAAAATCTTAGTAGCAATTTACCTACATGTAAGTGCAAATTTTTAGTTATGACGCATGTGCAACTGAAAAAATATCTGTTTCAACCCACATGTATGTGGAAATTTTTAGTTGCAACATATGTAACTGGAAAAATCTCAGTTGCAACGCTCATCCCATTGGAAAAAAAATATCAATTGCCCAGATGTAAGTGAAAATTCTTGATTGCGACACAACTGGAAAAATCTCAGTTACAACCTATATGTATGTGAAAAAATTTTAGTTGCAATATAATCTCAGTGCAACGCTCATGTAATTGGAAAAAATCAATGCAACCCACATGTAATCGAAAAAATCTCAGTTGCAACCCACATGCAACTGAAAATATGTAGTTTGTAACACATGCGCAACTAGAATATGCGGCGAAAGAAACCTTGTAGATAGAAACCGTCACAACGAGCACACTCCAAGCCCACTCCATGAGATCCGGAAAAAACAAGTCAGCCGTACGCGGGCTAACAACAACACAAACACACAAACAACTCAAAAGTTAGAACACGAATCTACAAACATAAAATACGAATCTTCAAAAATTTGACTTAAACTTATTAAGTATAAGACGCAGCAAATTCGAATAATTTTATACTGTAAATACTATAGGAAAAACATGAGGTCATACCTCATGGAAAATTCAGTTAGCAAAATTAAAAAGATTCATCTTTCTATACTATAGAATTTAACTGAACATGACAATTCTAGCTCTATATTTTTCCTATTTCTATGATTTTAGTATTTTATATATAAACCAAAGGATCCCTAATAAAATGAGCTCCAAAATAAAAGAGAACCGGTCGTCGGGTTTGTAAAGGTCGATGTGGTCCACGTTTGGTCTCCCATAGCCATGAGCCATGAAGAAAACACAGGAAAAGAAGGGTTCTTCCATGTTATTCCAACATTCACGCTCGATCTGTTTTCTGGAAACTAAGGTACGGGAGCTAGTACATTATTTAGCTAGCCTATCTCCGGTGACATATCACAACACCGTCGAGCTAGGGGACGCAAGGGGAGTTCAGGTGAAGACCCTGGCTCTAGTCGTCGGGTCCGGGAGATCAACCTCGCGGATACTCGTCTTCAAGCCCTTCCCAGCAGCGTTGGCCAGCGGGTGGATGCCGTGCGCCGGGCCGGTCATGTACGCCCGGTTCTCCCTCTCCTTCTGGAACGACACGCCAAACTTCTTCTCCACACCTGCACGTGTAGAGTATCAGAGCTAAGCATGCCGACGGTCAGAGAAGAAGCTAAGAAATTCGATCGCGAGCAAAGGGCCGGCGCTAGCTTACAGTCGGCCAGGTCCTGCCGGAGCTGGCCCTCCCGGGTGAGCGCCATCATGATCTGCGGGAGGCCGAGCGGGAGAGCGTCGCCGCGGTCGACCTGCCAGAAGTGGATGGTCTTGCCGTAGGTCTTGGCGACCGTCTCGAGGTCGCGGCGCTCGACGACGCCGGGAACCCCCGGCATGAAGAGCACGCCGCCCTTGACCTCGAACTCGTGCGTGTGCCACAGCGGCTTCTCGTCGTCGGGGAGGGTGAGGAAGAGCTCCTCCGTCACGATGTACTCCAGGCCGATGAGCCGCGCGCCGGCGTCGGGCCCGTCGAAGATGAGGCACTGCCGCACGTCCTCGTTGAGGTGCGCGCAGAAGTGGTGCGCCTCCACCTGCCGCGTCATGTCGTCCCCGTAGAAGTGGAACGCGCACAGGTGCTGGTGGATCTGGTTCACCGGCGCGAAACCCTGGATGGCGCCAGTGGCCGTCTCGAGGAGCGAGGTCCCCGTCTCCGTCGGCTTCCCCGGCACCGGGTCCACGTCGTGGCACGAGGCCGCCATTGTTTTGAGCTGTGTGGTGATCGAGCAGATTCTGGGTTGGGAAACTGGCTTTGGAGTGGAGAGCTGCGGCTTCACTTGTGCTTTTGAAGGCGTGGATGGGCTCAAGCGGTCGCGCGCACACGTGTGCATCCTTTGAGGTGGTACGTGTCCTTGCCGGTCCACCTGGTGCGGTCGTACGTGTTGAGATGAGATGAGTCTGGCAGGCTTCATCCAGGCCCGTTCTCGGCATGCAGCTAGCTCACTGTGTTACGCTGTAGCCTAATCGCCCGAGGATTGCATACGCGTGATACCACAACGATGTGGGCCGCACAATTAGATTCAGCGGACAAGATCAAACACCGGTCAATATATCTCGCACCCATCGCTCTTGTTTTTCTAATATGTACTACTACTAGCACAAAACTCGTGGGTTGCTACGGCTCTATCATTTAGATGTGCTTGAATTAAATTTTAATGAATATTAAGTGCCTATTTAATAATATCCTATCAATTTTCAAAATCGATTATATTTTTTCTTTTTAGAGAAATGCATGATTTTTTTTTACTACATGGTTACATGATTAGCAGAAGAAAAAACAAGCATAAAACATACAACTTCAAATAAGTGTCAAAATCTTACAAAATATCTTCGCTGAATACATCATTTTTTAGGGAAAAGGAGAAATTTATTTGATTGATTGATATATATATTTAAAATCCATGGTTATTATTGCTTCAGCAATCTCACGGAGAAAATTTTGTACGCTGTTACAATATTTTAGCTTACTCTGAATTCTACCAATCCGCTCGAGGCCATGACTTCAGGCATCTCTGCGTCGCTACCTGTCGTTACACATCTTGTTTTTCCTGCAATAGCTCGCCAATCCTTGCAATCTGGAATGCATGTGCTGAAGTGCTCATTATCTTCTTGCTTAGAGCAACTCTAACAGAGTCCGTAAATTCCGCCGGAATCGAATTTTTCCGACGGATTTACGGGTTCGGGCTAAAATGCGCGCAGATCAAAGCCCGTAAACATGGGCTGGCCCGAAATGGAAGTTCAGGGGCCTGAGAAACTCACCGCACGGATCCTATTAAAAGGGTTCGCGGAGGGGAGTTCGGTTCGGAAAACCTACTCCCCTCCCGCCGCTCCTCCTCTGCCGCCGTAGCCCGCCGCCGCTCCGACGAGCAATCCCCGTCGCTCGGACGCCGCTCCGCCGCTACGCCCACCACCCAGCCGTCCGAAATCGACTGCAATCACGAAAATCGATTTCCCGCGTCGTTTGATTTTCGCGAGTTCGGTTTGGGTTTACAGTTTCTGTTCTGCGCCGTGCCCAAATACGCTCTCAATTTGTTTTTCGGGAGACTGAACTCCGTTTATTCGGTTCAGACAAATACATGCTCTGTTAGAGATGCTCTTAGGCCTATAGCCTGAGCACAATCCGACTCGAGCTTGATGTTTAAATCCATTGAGTTGAGAGCTACACTACGGAACCAGTTAAGGTGTCGACGGTCGGCGGCCGTCGGTACAGCTTGCCTAGCCTTCGGAAGAGGCTTGTGCCGACGGCAGCCGTCGGCACCTTACCGTCGGCACAATAAAAGTTGCTGTTGTGGGTATACTTCATGGGTGTACCATCGACAGTGCCTAGATCCGGCAAGCCCGAGTGGCCCATAGATGGTGATGTGGCCCATCGGGCGGCCCAGTTGCTGTTGATCCTGAAGGATGAAGTCCAGCCCAGGAGAGGGAAGCCGGATCCCAACCGACCTTCGGAGGAAGTCGGATCCATGGAGGCCCATAAGGAACCCGGATCTAGTACGACGTATAAGGGAAGGCGGATCCTTGACGTACACGGCAAGACATTGTACCGTAGTTAGGCAATCTGTAATCCGGCTAGGACTCTCCGTGTAAACCCTAGATTCGTGCGCCTTTATAAGCCGGATCCCGGGAGCCCTAGAGGTACAACCACAATTCATTGTAACAACGCGAAAGCGCCCAGATAATTCCAGACAAGCAGCAGTAGGCCCTGTCATCGTGCAGGTGTTCCGAAGCTGGGTAAATCGCGTACCACCGTCCCGTGCGCACTCCGCCCTATGGCCCTTACTTCTTCTCCCCCTCGTGAGGATCCCTCCTCCGAGGTACCGTCGATTAGGCAACGACAGTTGGCGCCCACCGTGGGGCCAGCGACGTCTGGAGGCCGGAACCGGGAGGGTTCCGCCATGGGAAGCTACGACGACACCATCGCTGTGGGGCGCGTCCTTTACGCCGGAAACCTTCCGATCGTCCCTCCGGACGAGTGCCGGATTCCGGCTAAGACCGACCCCCGTCAAGCTCTCCATCGTCCCAGTTGGCGGCATACACATCTTCATCGGCGAAACCGTCGATTCCGACGGGAACGCACTGGTAAGTAACGCTGACGCGACCGCTGCTGAGCAGGACGCAGTCGCGAAGATCCGATCTGAGATGCAGGAACTTCCCAAGGACGACTCCGCCTTAGATCTGAAAAAATCAAAACCCACCCAATCCGCCCCTAAGCAGGAAATAAAGGTGGAAGACCAATGCAGATCCGCCTGGGTCTCCCAGGTGTTAGAGAAACAAAGGTGTCACTTCGTACACTTCTTGGCCCATACCGCCGGAACCGCCCCTCAAGAAGCCGGAGCTGGTCCCAAGCAGGTCGAGGCACCGGAAAACAACGTTGCTCCGGATCAGCAGGAGGCTGTCGGAGAAAGCGGTACTCCGGTTGAAGAGTCGATCCTGGGCAACCTAAGACCAATTTCCGGGGATGCCCCCTCCATGGATACTGAAGAGTTTGATCGCAAGGTGAAGGAATACGAATACGGTGATCAGCCCGAAGTTGAATCCGCCAAGCCAAAACAAGTTCTCGCAACCTTGGCGGCGCTGGACCAACGGGAATCATAGGATGACAACACCTATTCCGATCCACAGCCATCCCATGCAGGATCTCCGCTCTCGCGGGAACGTCCACACGAGGAAGTCCTGTCCCTAGAAGAACTGGTTGAGCAAGCAGGCATGGATGCAATCGCACATTCAGATATCCTCAACAAACCCATAACCCCTGACGATGCCGCAGATCCGGAGGCTCTAGAGGCTAAAAGGCAGGAGATGCTGGCAACAACCCAGAAATTCGCCAGAACCGCAGCGGCAATGCAGGATGAAAGGAAAGAAGCCGCGCACTTCGTGGAAAATTTCCACCAGCGAGAGCTTGAGGTTGACGAACATCTGGTAAAAGTCAAGGAGCTCCAGCAACACTGGAAAGACAAGGTCACCGAGCTTCAGCGGGAGGCCGATAAAATCAGGCGGGATGCTATACCTCCCCGTAAGATCACCTTCGCGACCCCCACTGAGCAACAACCACTCGCAAGAAGGCTACGGAGATCTTGAAGAAAAAGACCGAGGAGATTGATGATACGCTTACAGCACGCGTCCGTTGGGAACCCCAAGAGGAAGGTGTGATGCGTACGGCGGCAAGTTTTCCCTCAGAAAGAAACCAAGGTTTATCGAACCAGGAGGAGCCAAGAAGCACGTTGAAGGTTGATGGCGGCGGGATGTAGTGCGGCGCAACACCGGAGATTCCGGCGCCAACGTGGAACCCGCACAACACAACCAAAGTACTTTGCCCCAACGAAACAAGTGAGGTTGTCAATCTCACCGGCTTGCTGTAACAAAGGATTAGATGTATAGTGTGGATGATGATTGTTTGCGAAAAACAAGAGAACAAGTATTGCAAGAGATTGTATTCGATGTAAAAGAATGGACCGGGGTCCACGATTCACTAGAGGTGTCTCTCCCATAAGATAAATAGCATGTTGGGTGAACAAATTACAGTTGGGCAATTGACAAATAGAGAGGGCATGACCATTCACATACATGATATGATGAGTATAGTGAGATTTAATTGGGCATTACGACAAAGTACATAGACCGCTATCCAAGCATGCATCTATGCCTAAAAAGTCCACCTTCAGAGTTATCATCCGAACCCCTTCCAAGTATTAAGTTGCAAACAACGAGACAATTGCATTAAGTATGGTGCGTAATGTAATCAATAACTACATCCTCGGACATAGCATGAATGTTTTATCCCTAGTGGCAACAAGCACATCCACAACCTTAGAACTTTCTCGTCACCGTCCCGCATTTAATGGAGGCATGAACCCACTATCGAGCATAAGTACTCCCTCTTGGAGTTAAGAGTAAAAACTTGGCCAGAGCCTCTACTAATAACGGAGAGCATGCAACATCATAAACAACACATAGGTAATAGATTGATAATCAACATAACATAGTATTCTCTATCCATCGGATCCCAACAAACACAACATATAGCATTACAGATAGATGATCTTGATCATGTAAGGCAGCTCACAAGATCCGACAATGAAGCACATAAGGAGAAGACGACCATCTAGCTACTGCTATGGACCTATAGTCCAGGGGTGAACTACTCACTCATCACTCCAGAGGCGACCATGGCGGTGAAGAGTCCTCCGGGGAGATGATTCCCCTCTCCGGCAGGGTGCCGGAGGCGATCTCCCGAATCCCCCGAGATGGGATTGGCGCGGCGGCGGCGTCTCAGTAAGGTTTTCCGTATCGTGGCTCTCGGTACTGGGGGTTTCGCGACGAAGGCTTTAAGTAGGCGGAAGGGCAACGCGGGGGGCCACACGAGGGCCCCACACACCAGGCCGGCGCGGCCAAGGGTTGGGTCGCGCCGCCCTGTTGTGTCGGCGCCTCGTGACCCCACTTCCTTTCCCCCTCGGTCTTCTGGAAGCTTCGTGCAAAAATAGGACCCTGGGCGTTGATTTCGTCCAATTCCGAGAATATTTCCTTTGTAGGATTTCTGAAACCAAAAACAGCAGTAAAACAAGCAATCGGCTCTTCGGCATCTCGTTAATAGGTTAGTGCCGGAAAATGCATAAATACGACATATAATGTGTATAAAACATGTAGATATCATCAATAATGTGGCATGGAACATAAGAAATTATCGATACGTCGGAGACGTATCAGCATCCCCAAGCTTAGTTCCTGCTCGTCCCGAGCAGGTAAACGATAACAAAGATAATTTCTGGAGTGACATGCCATCATAACCTTGATCATACTATTGTAAGCATATGTAATGAATGCAGCGATCAAAACAATGGTAATGACATGAGTAAACAAATGAATCATAAAGAAAAGACTTTTCATGAATAGTACTTCAAGACAAGCATCAATAAGTCTTGCATAAGAGTTAACTCATAAAGCAATAAATCAAAGTAAAGGTATTGAAGCAACACAAAGGAAGATTAAGTTTCAGCGGTTGCTTTCAACTTGTAACATGTATATCTCATGGATATTGTCAACATAGAGTAGTATAACAAGTGCAATATGCAAGTATGTAGGAATCAATGCACAGTTCACACAAGTGTTTGCTTCTTGAGGTGGAGAGAAATAGGTGAACTGACTCAACATAAATGTAAAAGAAAGGTCCTTCACAGAGGAAAGCATTGATTGCTATATTTGTGCTAGAGCTTTGATTTTGAAAACAAGAAACAATTTTGTCAACGGTAGTAATAAAGCATATGTATCATGTAAATTATATCTTACAAGTTGCAAGCCTCATGCATAGTATACTTATAGTGCCCGCACCTTGTCCTAATTAGCTTGGACTACCGGGATCATCGCAATACACATGTTTTAACCAAGTGTCACAAAGGGGTACCTCTATGCCGCCTCGTACAAAGGTCTAAGGAGAAAGCTCGCATTTTGGATTTCTCGCTTTTGATTATTCTCAACTTAGACATCCATACCGGGACAACATAGACAACAGATAATGGACTCCTCTTTAATGCATAAGCATGTAGCAACAATTAGTGTTCTCATATGAGATTGAGGATATATGTCCAAAACTGAAACTTCCACCATGATTCATGGCTTTAGTTAGCGGCCCAATGTTCTTCTCTAACAATATGCATGCTCTAACCATTAAAGTGGTAGATCTCCCTTACTTCGGACAAGACGGACATGCATAGCAACTCACATAATATTCAACAAAGAGTAGTTGATGGCGTCCCGTAACATGGTTATCGCACAACAAGCAACTTAATAAGAGATAAAGTGCATAAGTACATATTCAATACCACAATAGTTTTTAAGCTATTTGTCCCATGAGCTATATATTGCAAAGGTAAAGAATGGAAATTTTAAAGGTAGCACTCAAGCAATTTACTTTGGAATGGCGGAGAAATACCATGTAGTAGGTAGGTATGGTGGACACGAATGGCATAGTGGTTGGCTCAAGGATTTTGGATGCATGAGAAGTATTCCCTCTCGATACAAGGTTTAGGCTAGCAAGGTTATTTGAAACAAACACAAGGATGAACCGGTGCAGCAAAACTCACATAAAAGACATATTGTAAACATTATAAGACTCTACACCGTCTTCCTTGTTGTTCAAAACTCAATACTAGAAATTATCTAGACTTTAGAGAGACCAAATATGCAAACCAAATTTAGCAAGCTCTAGGTGTTTCTTCATTAATAGGTGCAAAGTATATGATGCAAGAGCTTACACATGAGCACAACAATTGCCAAGTATCAAATTATTCAAGACATTTTAGAATTACTATATGTAGCATTTCCCGATTCCAACCATATAACAATTTAACGAAGAAGATTCAGTAAGGTTTTCCGTATCGTGGCTCTCGGTACTGGGGGTTTCGCGACGAAGGCTTTAAGTAGGCGGAAGGGCAACGCGGGGGGCCACACGAGGGCCCCACACACCAGGCCGGCGCGGCCAAGGGCCGGGCCGCGCCGCCCTGTTGTGTCGGCGCCTCGTGGCCCCACTTCCTTTCCCCTCGGTTTTCCGGAAGCTTCGTGCAAAAATAGGACCCTAGGCGTTGATTTCGTCCAATTCCGAGAATATTTCCTTTGTAAGATTTCGAAACCAAAAACAAGCAGAAAACAACGAATCGGCTCTTCGGCATCTCGTTAATAGGTTAGTGCCGGAAAATGCATAAATACGACATATAATGTGTATAAAACATGTAGATATCATCAATAATGTGGCATGGAACATAAGAAATTATCGATACGTCGGAGACATATCAATTAACATCGACTACGTCCGTACGCTCGTTGCCTCAGCAATGAAGCAGCAGAGCAAGGCAGACACTTCGCGCAAGTTGGAATCCAACCCGGATCATTGCATCTCTACCGCGCAGAAGGACGCCTACGACAATCGCCATCGCGATGACGAATCGCGAACCGGATCCTCGGAACGCAGAAGGAAAACCAGAGAACACCCAAATCCAATCCCTGTACCATCAAAGACACCTCTGTCAGATCCAAAGAAGGGAAAGGATGCGATGTACACTGGTAGGAACAAGTACCGGAATCCCTCACCTCCACCCAACGGATACCCGCGTCCTCCACTTCCTCACCGCCGTAGTCCAGTCGGAAACACCAGGCCTCATGGACCAGGTGGATTCAACATCCGCGACAATGTGCCGCCTCCGAGGAACAGAGAGCGTACGCTGGAACCCCGTCGAAGCCGGAACAACGATCGAGAACCCGAGCCTAGGAGGAGTCGGAACGAGGACCGCGAGCCAGAGCCACGCCGAAGCCGGAACGATGAAGGCAGCCAACACCATGGTGAAGGCAGCCACCGAAGCCGGAGTCATTATCGCGAAGGGCGAGGAGAGTCGGATGGCGGAAGCAAGAGGTCACATCGGCCCCCTCGCAGGTCTCCCTCACCACCACCTAGCGGTGGAGGCGGAGGTGGAGGCGGAGGCGGCGGCCAGAGATCTCGCTCTTGCTCAAAATTCCCCCGCCACGGCTCGCGTGACGCGCGGGAACGTCTCAATGAATACAGAACTGACTACATAGGCCCAAAGTGCTTCGGCAGGATAATTCGAGAGGAACCAACGCCAAGGATGAACCTCAAGCTACCCGGAAACCTGAAGACCTATGATGGCACGGAAAGGCCGGATACCTGGATTGAGGATTACTATAATGCAGTGACCTTTGCCGGAGGAACCCCTAACATCGCCTGCCGCATGCTTCAGCTGTACCTTGTGGGTCCAGCTCGGATCTGGCTCAGCGACCTCGAGAAGAATTCCATCTTTTGTTGGTTTGACCTGAAGACCGCCTTCGAAAAGCACTTCAGGGGCACCTACAAGAGGCCTGCCACGACGAGCGACTTACAGGCGTGTATCCAGAAGAAAGGTGAAACATCAAGGAATTTCCTCACCCGATGGCTAGCAACAAGGAACGAGTGTGAAAATGTCGATCACACCACAGCTATGCACACCTTTATAGGTGGACTGCAGAGGGGAGGATTGCTGCGGCACAAGCTCACTTGCTTGGCGAACGCGAACAAACTGACTTTGGATGACATGATCTCCATTGCCAGCGATCACACTGCCGCCGATGACGACGCAGGCGGAGACCTCGCAGCCACAACAATTCCCATGCACCAGCAAAAGAAGAACCGTGATAACGGTAACACCAGCGGCACTAAGAGGAAGAATCCACCTGATGACCAGAAGAGTGGCGGATACGAGATGGTCGCCATGGCTTTCCAGCGCGGAGGTCAAGGAGGCGGAAGAGGCCGCGGCCGCGGAGGCGGAGCCGGCAGGGGCCAACAGCGTGGTGACGAGGTCACCGCTCCCGGAACCTGCGCCCCCCAAACATACGAGGAGTACAGAGACATGCCCTGCCTGGCCCACCTGGATCCGGCTACGGGGAAGTCCACTCACACTAACCGCAACTGCAAGTGGGTCAACGATCTCAAAGCTGACCCGGAAGCAGGATACAAGCGAGCCCGGAAGCACCGCCCACGCGACAAAGGAGGCAAGGGCAAGAACAAGGACAAAGAGGAAGACAGTTCCGAGGCAATGGATGAGGATGACGCTTCGCTGGACCTCAAAGATGGTTCCGCAGCTAAATCCAACCCCTTTGGCAAAAAGAGTGTAGGCGCATACCACACCTTCCTTGGAAGCCCAACAGTCCACGCAAGCAAGTCAGCTTTCCGGATCCTGAACGCCACAGTTCCAGCTGTGCCGCAGTATGTCAGGTGGTCGGAAGTCCCGTGCACATTTGATAGGCAGGATCATCCTACCATTGTGCCAAAAGAGTGCTACGCCTTGGTTGTAAGTCCCCGCATCGACGGCTACGACTTCTCCAAGTGCCTCATGGATGGCGGAGCCAGCTTGAACATCATGTACCTGGAGACTCTGGAGCGGATGAACCTTACCAAGGAGCAGCTTAAACATAGCACCACCGAATTTCATGGTGTGGTTCCGGTAAAAAGGCAAATTCCCTCGGCAGCATCAGACTTCCCGTGGCCTTCGGCGACATTAATAATTTCCGCGAAGAGATGATCACGTTTGAGGTCGTGCCTTTCAAGAGCTCCTACCACGTCATCTTCGGCAGGCCCACCACGCAAGAGCGTGCTACATCTACAACAAGCTCAAGATTCCGGGTCCCAATGGTATGATTACCGTATCCGGAGACTACAAAAAGGCTCATGAATGCGAGTTGGGCGAAGCCACCTTCGCAGAGTCTGTGATATCTGGAGAGGAGCTGAAAGGCTACAGAGCCGCGGTGGATCCGACTGAGATGCAGACCACCGAGAAACAGATCTCCGAACAGAAAAACTCCTTCAAGGCCGCGATAGAGACCAAGAAAGTCAACTTCAAGGAAGGGGACGCTACCAAGCAGGTCTCGGTCGGAGCCAACATGGACCCCAAATAGGAAGACGCGCTCGTCAAGTTCCTCCGCGCTAATATGGATATCTTTGCATGGCAGCCTTCTGACATGTCCGGAGTACCAAGGGAACTCGCCGAGCACTACCTCAACCTAAACCCGGGGGCTAAACCGATGAAGCAAGCTATGCGATGCTTTGGAGATAAGAAGCGCCGCGCCATAGGAATGGAATTAGCAAAGTTACTAGAGGCAGGTTTTGTAATAGAAGTTATCCATACTGATTGGGTCGCAAATCCCGTCCTTGTACCCAAAAAGAATTCTGAAATACTAAGAATGTGCATCGATTACTCCGGCTTGAACAAGCATTGCCCGAAGGATCCGTTTCCCCGCCGCGCATTGACCAAGTCATTGATTCGATCGCAGGGGCGGAACTTCGTGTTTTCTTGACGCATATTCCGGGTATCACCGGATCCGGATGAAGAAGTCCGACCAAAAGGCGACCTCATTCATCACCCCATTTGGCACTTACATCGCTATGTTACCATGCCCTTTGGCTTGAAAAACGCAGGTGCCACCTACCAACGTACGATGCAGCGGTGCCTGAAGGACCAAATTGGCCGGAACGTACACGCCTACGTCGACGACATCGCGGTCATGACCCGAAAAGGATCCGACTTGATCAGTGACCTCACAGAAACCTTCGATAATCTCCGACGGTACAAGATGATGTTGAATCCGCTGAAGTGCGTCTTTGGCGTTCCAGCCGGAAAACTCCTTGGCTTCATCGTCTCTAATAGGGGCATTGAAGTTAACCCGGAGAAAATCAAGGCAATCTTGTGCATCAAAAGGCCAACTTGTCTCAAAGATGTGCAATGACTAACTGGTTGTGTTGCAGCAATCAGCAGGTTTGTTAGCCGTCTTGGCGAGAAGGCGCTACCCCTGTACAAGCTGTTGAAGAAGACAGACAAATTTGTCTGAGACGAGGCAGCAGATGCATCACTTCAAGGGTTGAAGGAAATACTCACCTCCCCACCTATTCTAGCAGCGCCCGGAGAGTCAGAGCCTATGCTCCTTTACCTGGCGGCTACCAACAGAGTCATCAGCCTCGTCATCGTGGTGGAGTCCAAAGGCCAGTCTACTACATTAGCGAAGTGCTTACGGAATCCAAACAAAGATATCCTCACTTTCAAAAGCTAGCCTATGGAGTATTCCTGGGTAGCAGGAAGCTGAGACACTACTTCCAGGAGCATCCAGTAACAGTCGTGAGCAATGATCCGCTGTCAACGATTCTCAACAACGCTGACGCAACAGGATGCACAGCAAAATGGGGCATTGAATTATCCGCCTTCGACATCAACTACAAAGCCAGGACTGCGGTTAAATCCCAGATCTTGGCGGATTTTGTTGCAGATTGGACAGAAGCTCCGGATACAAATCTGCAGCCGGAACCAGAGACATGGGTTATGCACTTCGATGGATCCAAGCAGCATCAAGGCTCAGGAGCCGGAGTCACCCTAAAGTCCCCTACCGGAGAAGAACTGCAGTACGTTCTGCAGATCCACTTCGAAGCTACAAACAACATGGCGGAATACGAGGCTCTACTACACGGTCTGCGCATCGCTAAGGAGATAGGGATCAAGCACATTATTTGCTGCGGAGATTCCGACCTGGTGGCACAGCAAGTAGCCGGAACTCGGAACGCCGTAAACTCCGTCATGGCGGCTTACGTGAGATGAAGTTGACGAGATCGCCAAGTGCTTCCTCGGATACGAAGTCAAGTACGTCAGGAGAGACGACAACGCAGCGGCAGACATGCTATCCAAGCTCGGATCCGGCAGGAAACCAATTCCGCCTGGTATTTTCCTGGAGCATCTACGGATACCCTCGGTGAAGGGCGCTAACCCGGAAAACCCAGATGTGGCAGTATCTCCGGCTAGAGAAGTGATGGCTATCATTCCAGCCTGGACGCAGCCTTTCCTGGACTACCTCATCGATCAGAAGTTGCCTGAGGACGAGGCCCTCGCACGACAGATCATCAGACGAGCAAGATCCTACACAATCATTGACGGACAGCTCTACAAACGAAGCGCAACAGGAGTATTCCTCAAATGCGTCTCTAACCAAGATGGTATTGAGATACTCAGAGAGATCCATGCAGGGGACTGCGGGCATCATGCCGCCCCGTGTCACTCGTTGCAAAAGCTTTTCGGCTTGGGTTTTACTGGCTCACAGCTAAAGAAGATGCTGACAAGCTGGTAAAGACCTGCCGAGGTTGCCAGTACTACGCTACTCAACCAAACGCTCCAGCTCAAGAGCTGAAGACCATACCTATCACCTGGACATTTGCGGTCTGGGGGTCGATATGGTAGGTAACTAAAGAAATCATCTCCTGGGGGTTTTGAGTACCTCCTGGTCGCTGTTGATAAATTCAGCAAGTGGATCGAGGCCAAGCCTGTGAGAAAAGCCGATGGTGCTACGGCACTAAAATTTGTCTGCAGCCTCGTGACGAGATTCGGCATCCCACACAGCATAATCACAGATAATGGCACAAACTTCGCACAAGGAGAATTAAAGGATTATTGCCATGACGTAGGGATCCGGCTTGACCTAGCTTCGGTGGCTCACCCACAATCCAATGGTCAGGTCGAAAGAGCCAACGGCCTCATACTATCCGGAATTAAACCACGCCTTGAAGAACCGCTGCGACGCGCAGCTGGAGCTTGGGCGGAGGAATTAGATTCTGTTCTGTGGAGTTTGCGAACTACCCCTAACAGATCAACCGGATTTACCCCATTCTTCCTGATATACGGATCCGAAGCCGTGCTCCCCTCCGACATCATCCACGATTCACCGGGAGTCTCCGCCTATAATGAAGAAACTGCTGACGAGGCCAGACAGCTATCTGTGGACCTGATAGAAGAAGCTCGGAATTTAGCTGACCAACGCTCCACCATATACCAGGAGAAACTCCGACGCTATCATAGCCGTCGAGTTCGGAACCGCTCATTCATGGCCGGAGACTTGGTCCTCCGCCTTCGTCAGGTGAAAGACCATAAGCTGCAATCTCCATGGGAAGGACCCTTTGTCGTTAGCAAAGTACTTCACAATGGATCATACTACCTTGTTGATTTCCGGGAGTTAAAAGACAGACCTGCTAACTGGTACCGGAAACGCAAGAGAGAGGATCTGGATGACATCTACGATGAAACAGATCGCCCTTGGAACATTGCACAACTACGTCCTTTCCACACTTAGCACAATTTTCCAAGTTATATACTCTGTAATAGTTATACATGATCAATGAAATAAAGCTTTTGGTTCACTCTTCGAGTCTTTTACCTCCTTTACTTGTTCATTTTTAGATCGTGTATGTTTTCCGACTAAAACCGCAGAGCTGGATATTTCCGCCTAGGCGTGTATGAAAGTTGTGATTTTCAAAAATCGTCCTTTAGGACGTAAGCTTAAAGTTTTCTGGTGAAAATGTTTTCTGTTGCGAACTCATGGATTCCTAGTAGCGATTTCCGGCACCTTAGCTGGGGGCTTGTTTCCGCGGTTATTGACGGATTGCCATTGGGCTTCGTCGCCGCTGGTGAGCGTTTCCGGCTAAAGGTCTTCCGGCTCGCGGAAGGTCAAATGAGCAAGCCGGAAAACATCGGAATCAGCACTTGCTTTCCGACAAAACGAAACATGCAAATAACATTAACGGATAGCAGGATAAGTTGTTTCTGCCCATTCACACATGTTTTCGTCCCTAGCTACTTACGAATTTAAGTTATCTTACAAACCCACTCCGGGGCCAAAATGATACAGCAGTTGGATTGTTTCACAGGATTTCTACTCGGAGGATTGCTCCTCATCAGACGCTACATAAGCGGAGCCGTCGCCAGAGTCATCGCCGGAGCCAATGCCGGAGTTGCCATCGGAGTATTCTTTGGATTGATCAGCGCTCGATCCGGAGCCCTCTGCGTCGCCCTCCTCAGCATCTTCCTCTTTGTCTTCCGCGTCCGAGAAGCCCTTGGGGAGATCGTACTTATTGTACCAGAACGAGTGGTTAACTCGCCCAACAAAGAGCCGATCGAATCCTTGGGTTTCCGCGAGGATGGAACGCATGTTCGCACCCTTAGGAGTGTCGCGCGCAACATCCGCAAACTTCATGGTGGGGAAGTGCGCTTTGCATGTGGCTAAGATGAGTGAGGCGACTCCGCGAGCTGAAGATTCTTGCCAATCTTTGATAAGCTCCGGCACCTGCTTCATAAGCCTGGACATAGTGTCAATCACTGTGGTCTTGGCTCTCTTTAAGGATAGGGACTTGGCGATTCCGCGACACGCCTCGACTAGCTCGTCAATGGAACTCCGCGCTTCATCATATGCTTCCGTCCTCTTGAGGGTTGAATCCTTGGTCCATTCAAAGCCAAGACTCGCTGCGAAAATGACGATCAGTTCTTCCGCGAACATAGCAAAAATGTGAGGAAGCCGGAATTAAACATGGAAGTTTCTTACGGAAGATCATCTTGTCGATAGCCTCCGCCTCCGCTTCTTGACTCTTGTTTTTAGCCGCTAAGGTTGATACTCTTTGCTGGCTCTTCTTGAGTTTTTCCGCAAGATCCGCCATGTCGCGGGCGTGCTTTTCCGAGAGCTCCTTCCTCGCCAAAGTCTCCTTCTCAGAGGATTCTTTAATGAAGGTCTTGAGGGATTCGTTCTCCGCTTCGAGCACTTGGACTTTGGCGGACAGTTCGTCGATGCGGGGCGCTTGGCAGTTTCTTCTGTAGGCGGAAAATCACACATGTTATGCATCATGAAGGTTCATAGAAAGATTCAAATCTAACCCGGAGTTCTCACCGTTTAGGCGGGTCTCCAGGTGCTTTATAGCCTTTTGGCTATTTTCAGCATTCTGGCGCAGCCCCTCTATCTCCGTCATTTGCTCCAGCACATGGACGCGCAGGTCTTCGTGCAGCTTCCGCGTCTTCTGAGAAGCAGACAGGAGTTAGCCGGAAATTCAAAATTCTGGGGGCTGGCGAGGAGTTCAAAGTCTTGGATTGAGAAAATTTTAAATTTCCGCCTAAGGTGCATATCGAAAAAAGCATCGGCTAACACATGTTACACGGAAAAAATGTCTAACCCAATGCTTGGGGGCTAGTGTTACCTGGCGCACGTCCTTGTGCTTAGCAAAGAAGACCTTGAGATCACTCTCGAGGTCGGAGAGCTCCTGCATTTCCGTATTCGCAGGCCCCCACACCTTGTCCATCATGGCGGAAACTTCCGCGTGGCGTTGTGAGAGGGGGAGCTTTTGCAGAGACGGAGAAAGGTGAGGGTGAGTTTGGGGCGTGCCAGTGGCACGAATTAGCTGCACTTTCTGCTCGTATTGCTCAGCCGTAGGCTCAGCTGAGGTGGCGGTGGGCTGCTCAGGCGGAGGTGCAGACGAGGATGCGCCCTTGCCATAATCGCCGTGGCCGGTACCGGCAGTTGGGTCTTCGGGGAGGTCATTGATGTTGATGACGTCCTTAGGATCCGGCTTGGCGGTTGAGGAGGCCTTGGGCGGAACCTCGACTTCCGGTGTGACTGGTATGGAAGCCGGAGATGGCTTGGTTCTCTTCTTGGGGGCCTTAGGGGCCTTGGGGGGCTGGCTTCCGGAACTTCTGTTGCGCAAAGGGAAAAGCATAATGACTAAGTATGTGCTGATTCATGATGACAGAGGGATTTTTATTCGGAAATCGAGCACTTACCCGGAAGGCTTGAAAAAAATGGTGAATGTCGGGTTGGGCTCTGTTGCTGGTGTCGATAAGCTTGAGGCGCTTCTTCTCCGCCTCCGCCTTGCGGGTAGCCGCGGTGCTAGGCACCTCTCGGGCACGTTTGGCTGCAGGGCTGGAGGGAGCAGCCCTCTTTCTCTTGGAGGGGCGCGGAACCTCGGGAGCTTCCGCCTCCGATGCGGCTTCCGGATCAGTGTTGCCCGCTTGAGAGACTCGGAGGAGAGTTCCGAGATCGCCTTCCTCGAGGGCTTCGAGCTATGTTACTGTGGTGACCCGGTATACCACTGCATGGTGTAGTATGCAAGTCTGATATAACACCAATGAAACACCGTTCCACTAGTATTATATCGCTCAGAGTGGTACAACAGAAACATATGCGGGTCCAAGGCATGTCTATAGAATTACAACACTGACTCTTTACAAAAGATCCACACAGCCTCCTACTTTACAATGAGGTAAAACTGCAACTAAACTCCAGAAGAACGACTCGTAGTCTAATCCTATCACGAACTCTATTTGTAGAGTATTTAACTAGCTATAAAGGCTAAGAATACATTCTAGCTAAATAGGCGCTAGGTTTAGGAAGCTAGTTCCCTTCTATGGCTAATCTAGGTTTTCTCCTTGTTGGATGTGGTATTTGACTCTTCTGACAGGGTCCTATCCCTTGAAGTAGTTGTTGACTCCTCGGCCTTCGAGTTGTATTATAGATCCTCCTTCGATGCCTCCGTATCTAAGCAGGGGATTTAAGAGTGGGATGAGTACGAGCGTACTCAACAAGTTCATTATAGGAAAGAGGTGTTTAATGCACTAGCTACAGCATTAGACCAGAAAGTCTAATACCAATGCAGGTTTTCATAACCATTTCTTCAAAAGGTTGCTTTTATTCAGAAGAACTATGTCCGTCAGCCTTCACCGGTTTACTAGAACTTCATGGAGCTCCTTTCCAGCAGCGTTCGCAGTTCCAAACCCGGGACAGGGAGTGACAGGTCACGATTCATTACACTCTGCAGAGGTGTGTTGCTTTACCCATAAGAGATCTTATCCTTGGTGCCAACCGAGTGTACATTCCCGTCCACACTTCCTATGGTGTGAGGCCCGGTATAAGGTCTAGCCAATCATGTTCCTCCGCTACCTCGAACACCCACCCTTTGTTGCAAACTCCGACCCTGGGTCCACGCCGGTCCCATTATTCCCATAGATTTCAGGGTGGACCCCGACCACGACGTCAATGCAGGGCTCTACCATACATTCCTACGCCGGCAGCTGCAACCCATCATAGACCGCAATACCGTGGGGACTTAGGACTCCCCAGCCTCACCGCTTGCTCCTCGGGCGACAAGTGTACTACGGTCTCTACCGTGGGGACTTAGGGATCCCCAGCCTCACCGCTGGCCCCCTTGGATTACAAGTGTACTACGGTAAAGCGCATCCGTTGATGAACGAGAGGTGGAAACACTTTTGACTACTCCGTCCCACTCCGGATCTTATGGTTAACACGGGTATTACGGCACAAGAATCACTGGACAACATTTGTTGTTTAATCCTAGATGGATATAAACCCTTGCAATGGAACCTCCACCATATCAACACAATCCATGGTTCCATTGCCCACCACATAGTCATATTCATAGTTATGAAAATAGTGGTTTTGGTTTTTATGCAATAGTGATAATCATAGTACTTTGCAAGTAATTTGATAAAGATACTCAAATGGCATGAGAAAGCGATGAACTTGCCTTTCTTGACTGCAAGATTATGAAGGCAAGGTCTTCGATACGCAGTAACTCCAAATTCTGAAATAGCATCATCGTCCGGTAAGGACGATGTTTAAAAGAACTGGCAAAGATGCTATAATGCATAGTATGAGATGCAATCGTCCCGAGCGTAACCTAATCCCGATGATTTAGGATTGATGAGTTGTAAAGATTTCTTTAGGGTGTGTTGCACTTTTAGAATGGTTCTCAAACAAGGTGATTATTAGGGTTGGGTTATATTATTGGATTCATTTTGTTCACTGATACGTCTCCGACGTATCGATAATTTCTTATGTTCCCTGCCACATTATTGATGATATCTACATGTTTTATGCACACTTTATGTCATATTCGTGCATTTTCTGGAACTAACCTATTAACAAGATGCCGAAGAGCCGCTTGCTGTTTTCTCGCTGTTTTTGGTTTCAGAAATCCTAGTAACGAAATATTCTCGGAATTGGACGAAATCAACGCCCAGGGTCCTATTTTGCCACGAAGCTTCCGGAAGACCGAAGAGGAGTCGAAGTGGGGCCACGAGGCGCCGCCACCATAGGGCGGCGCGGCCCGGGCCCTGGCCGCGCCGACCTATGGTGTGGGGCCCTCGTGTGGCCCCCACGTTGCCCTTCCGCCTACTTAAAGCCTCCGTCGCGAAAACCCCGAAGAGAGAACCACGATACGGAAAACCTTCCCGAGACGCCGCCGCCGCCAATCCCATCTCGGGGGATTCTCGGAGATCTCCTCCGGCACCCCGCCGGGAGAGGGGATTCATCTCCCGGAGGACTCTTCACCGCCATGGTCGCTCCGGAGTGATGAGTGAGTAGTTCACCCCCGGACTATGGGTCCATAGCAGTAGCTAGATGGTTGTCTTCTCCTCATTGTGCTTCATTGTTGGATCTTGTGAGCTGCCTAACATGATCAAGATCATCTATCCGTAATGCTATATGTTGTGTTTGTCGGGATCCGATGGATAGAGAATACCATGTTATGTTAATTATCAAGTTATTACCTATGTGTTGTTTATGATCTTGCATGCTCTCCGTTATTAGTAGAGGCTCGGCCAAGTTAATGCTAGTAACTCCAAGAGGGAGTATTTATGCTCGATAGTGGGTTCATGTCTCCAGTGAATCTAGGGGAGTGACGAAACCCCTAAGGTTATGGATGTGCTCGTTGCCACTAGGGATAAAACATTGATGCTATGTCCGAGGATGTAGTTATTGATTACATTACGCACCATACTTAATGCAATTGTCTCGTTGTTAGCAACTTAATACTGGAGGGGGTTCGGATGATAACCCGAAGGTGGACTTTTTAGGCATAGATGCAGTTGGATGGCGGTCTATGTACTTTGTCGTAATGCCCAATTAAATCTCACTGTACTTATCATGACATGTATGTGCATTGTTATGCCCTCTCTATTTGTCAATTGCCCGACCGTAATTTGTTCACCCAACATGCTTTTATCTTATGGGAGAGACACCTCTAGTGAACTGTGGACCCCGGTCCATTCTCTTATACCGAAATACAAATCTGCTCGCAATACTTGTTCTTTACCTGTTTTCTTGCAAACAATCATCTTCCACACAATACGGTTAATCCTTTGTTACAAGCAAGCCGGTGAGATTGACAACCTCACTCGTTTCGTTGGGGCAAAGTACGTTGGTTGTGTTGTGCAGGTTCCACGTTGGCGCCGGAACCTCCGGTGTTGCGCCGCACTACATCCCGCCGCCATCAACCTTCAACGTGCTTCTTGACTCCTACCGGTTCGATTAAACCTTGGTTTCTAATCGAGGGAAACTTGCCGCTGTGCGCATCACACCTTCCTCTTGGGGTTCCCAACGGACGTGTCAATTACACGCATCAAGCAAATTTCCGGCGCCGTTGCCGGGGAGATCAAGACACGCTGCAAGGGGAGTCTCCACTTCCCAATCTCTTTACTTTGTTTTTGTCTTGCTTTATTTTATTTACTACTTTGTTTCCTGCATTATATCAAAACACAAAAAAATTAGTTGCTAGCTTTACTTTATTTACTGTCTTGTTTGCTATATCAAAAACCCAAAAAAAATTATTAGTTACTTGCATTTACTTTATCTAGTTTGTTTTATTTACTACTGCTAAAATGGTCACCCCTGAAAATACTAAGTTGTGTGACTTCACTAGCACAAATAATAATGATTTCTTATGCACACCTATTGCTCCACCTGCTACTACAAATGAATTCTTTGAAATTAAACCTCGCTTTATCGAATCTTGTTATGCGAGAGCAATTTTCTCGGTGTTAGTTCCGATGATGCTCGCTGCCCATCTTAATAATTTTGTTGAACTATGTGAAATGCAAAAGTATAAAGATGTAGATGGTGACATTATAAAATTAAAATTGTTTCCTTTCTCATTAAGAGGAAGAGCTAAAGATTGGTTGCTATCTCTCGCCTAAGAATAGTATTGATTCCTGGACTAAATGCAAGGATGCTTTTATTGGTAGATATTATCCCCCCGCTAAAATTATATCTTTGAGGAGTAGCATAATGAATTTTAAAAAATTGGATAATGAACATGTTGCTCAAGCTTGGGAAAGAATGAAATCTTTGGTTAAAAATTGCCCAACCCATGGACTCGACTACTTGGATGATCATCCAAACCTTCTATGCAGGACTAAATTTTTCTTCGCGGAATTTATTGGATTCAGTTGCTGGAGGTACCTTTATGTCCATCACTCTTGGTGAAGCAACAAAGCTCCTTGATAATATGATGGTTAATTACTCCGAATGGCACACGGAAAGAGCTCCACAAGGTAAGAAGGTAAATTCCGTTGAAGAATCCTCTTCCTTGAATGATAAGGTTGATGCTATTATGTCTATGCTTGTGAATGATAGGACTAATGTTGATCCTAATAATGTTCCGTTAGCTTCATTGGTTGCCCAAGAAGAACATGTTGATGTAAACTTTATTAAAAATAATAATTTCAACAACAATGCTTATCGTAACAATTCTAGTAATAACTATAGGCCATATCCTTACAATAATGGTAACGGTTATGCTAATTCTTATGGGAATTCTTACAACAATAATAGGAATACACCCCCTGGACTTGAAGCTATGCTTAAAGAATTTATTAGTACACAAACCGCCTTTAACAAATCATGGAGGAAAAGCTCAATAAAATTGATATTCTTGCTTCTAAGGTTGATAGTCTTGCCTCCGATGTTGATCTTTTGAAATCGAAAGTTATGCCTAATAGGGATATTGAAAATAAAATTGTTACTACAGCAAATGCCATCCAAGTTAGAATTAATGAGAATATAAGATTAATGGCTGAACTGCGTGCTAGGTGGGATAGAGAAGAAAATGAAAAACTAGCTAAAGAGAAAAATGTAGCTAAAGTTTGGACTATTACCACCACTAGCAATGCTAATGATTCACATGTTGCTGCACCTCCTACTATCAATAATAAAATAATTGGTGTTGGCAATGTTTCTACTCCTAGTGCAAAGCGCGCAAAATTACCTGAAACCGCTAAACCGCCGAAACTCGCTTGTGATAAAACTCGCTGAAATTTTTTCCAACCTTGGGGATGATAATCCCATTGCTTTAGATTGTAATGATTTAGATTTTGATGATTGCCACATCTCTGAAGTTATAAAGTTCTTACAAAAACTTGCTAAGAGTCCCAATGCTAGCACTCGTAAATTTGGCTTTCACAAAACATATTACAAATGCTCTCATAAAAGCTAGAGAAGAGAAACTAAAACTTGAAACTTCTATTCCTAGAAAGTTAGAGGATGGTTGGGAGCCCATCATTAAAATGAGGGTCAAATTTTTTGATTGTAATGCTTTATGTGATCTTGGTGCAAGTATTTCTGTTATGCCTAAGAAAGTCTATGATATGCTTGACTTGTCACCATTGAAAAACTGTTATCTGGATGTTAATCTCGTCGATAATGCTAAAAAGAAACCTTTGGGGAGAGTTGATAATGTTCATATTATGGTTAACAATAACCTTGTCCCCGTTGATTTTGTTGTCTTGGATATTGAATGCAATGCATCTTGCCCCATTGTATTGGGAAGACCTTTTCTTCGAACCGTTGGTGCTACTATTGATATGAAGGAAGGTAATATTAAATATCAATTTCCTCTCAAGAAAGGTATGGAACACTTCCCTAGAAAGAGAATGAAGTTACCTTATGATTCTATTATTAAAACAAATTATGATGTTGATGCTTCATCTCTTGATGTTACTTGAGTTACACTTTCTGCGCCTAGCTGAAAGGCGTTAAAGAAAAGCGCTTATGGGAGACAACCCATGTTTTTACTACAGTATTTTTGTTTTATATTTGAGTCTTGGAAGTTGTTTACTACTGTAGCAACCTCTCCATATCTTAGTTTTATGTTTTGTTGTGCCAAGTAAAGTCTTTGATAGTAAAGTGAATACTAGATTTGGATTATCGCGCGAAATGCATTTCTTTCTGTCACGAATCTGTGTCTAATTCTCTGTAGGTAACTCAGAAAATTAAGCCAATTTACGTGAGTGATCCACAGATATGTACGCAACTTTCATTCAATTTGGGCATTTTCATTTGAGCAAGTCCGGTGCCCTATAAAATCCATCTTTACGGACTGTTCTGTTTTGACAGATTCTGCCTTTTATTTCGCATTGCCTCTTTTGCTATGTTGGATGAATTTCTTTGATCCATTAATGTCCAGTAGCTTTATGCAATGTCCAGAAGTGTTAAGAATGATTGTGTCACCTCTAAACATGTTAATTTTTATTGTGCACTAACCCTCTAATGAGTTGTTTCGAGTTTGGTGTGGAGGAAGTTTTCAAGGATCAAGAGAGGAGTATGATACAATATGATCAAGGAGAGTGAAAGCTCTAAGCTTGGGGATGCCCCGGTGGTTCACCCCTGCATATTCTAAGAAGACTCAAGCGTCTAAGCTTGGGGATGCCCAAGGCATCCCCTTCTTCATCGACAACATTATCAGGTTCCTCCCCTGAAACTATATTTTTATTCCGTCACATCTTATGCACTTTGCTTGGAGCGTTGGTTAGTTTTTGTTTTTGTTTTGTTGAATAAAATGGATCCTAGCATTCACTTTATGGGAGAGAGACACGCTCCGCTGTAGCATATGGACAAGTATGTCCTTAGGCTCTACTCATAGTATTCATGGCGAAGTTTCTTCTTCGTTAAATTGTTATATGGTTGGAATTGGAAAATGCTACATGTAGTAATTCTAAAATGTCTTGGATAATTTGATACTTGGCAATTGTTGTGCTCATGTTTAAGCTCTTGCATCATATACTTTGCACCCATTAATGAAGAAACACTTAGAGCTTGCTAATTTGGTTTGCATATTTGGTTTCTCTAGAGTCTAGATAATATCTAGTATTGAGTTTTGAACAACAAGGAAGACGGTGTAGAGTCTTATAATGTTTACAATATGTATTTTATGTGAGTTTTGCTGCACCGTTCATCCTTGTGTTTGTTTCAAATAACCTTGCTAGCCTAAACCTTGTATCGAGAGGGAATACTTCTCATGCATCCAAAATCCTTGAGCCAACCACTATGCCATTTGTGTCCACCATACCTACCTACTACATGGTATTTATCCGCCATTCCAAAGTAAATTGCTTGAGTGCTACCTTTAAAATTCCATCATTCACCTTTACAATATATAGCTCATGGAACAAATAGCTTTAAAACTATTGTGGTATTGAATATATACTTATGCACTTTATCTCTTATTAAGTTGCTTGTTGTGCGATAACCATGCTTCTGGGGACGCCATCAACTATTCTTTGTTGAATATCATGTGAGTTGCTATGCATGTCCGTCTTGTCCGAAGTAAGAGAGATCTACCACCTTAATGGTTGGAGCATACATATTGTTAGAGAAGAACATTGGGCCGCTAACTAAAGCCATGATTCATGGTGGAAGTTTCAGTTTTGGACATATATCCTCAATCTCATATGAGAATAATAATTGTTGCCACATGCTTATGCATTAAAGAGGAGTCCATTATCTCGTTGTCCATGTTGTCCCGGTATGGATGTCTAAGTTGAGAATAATCAAAAGCGAGAAATCCAAAATGCGAGCTTTTTCCTTAGACCTTTGTACATGCGGCATGGAGGTACCCCATTGTGACACTTGGTTAAAACATGTGTATTGCAATGATCCAGTAGTCCAAGCTAGTTAGGACAAGGTGCGGGCACTATTAGTATACTATGCATGAGGCTTGCAACTTGTAAGATATAATTTTCATAACTCATATGCTTTATTACTACCGTTGACAAAATTGTTTCATGTTTTCAAAATAAAAGCTCTAGCACAAATATAGCAATCGATGCTTTCCTCTTTGAAGGACCATTCTTTTTACCTTTATGTTGAGTCAGCTCACCTATCTCTCTCCACCTCAAGAAGCAAACACTTGTGTGAACTGTGCATTGATTCCTACATACTTGCATATTGCACTTGTTATATTACTCTATGTTGACAATTATCCATGAGATATACATGTTATAAGTTGAAAGCAACCGCTGAAACTTAATCTTCCTTTGTGTTGCTTCAATACCTTTACTTTGATTTATTGCTTTATGAGTTAACTCTTATGCAAGACTTATTGATGCTTGTCTTGAAGTACTATTCATGAAAAGTCTTTGCTTTATGATTCACTTGTTTACTCATGTCATTACCATTGTTTTGATCGCTGCATTCATTACATATGTTTACAAATAGTATGATCAAGGTTATGATGGCATGTCACTTCAGAAATTATCTTTGTTATCGTTTTACCTCGCTCGGGACGAGCAGTAACTAAGCTTGGGGATGCCGATACGTCTCCGACGTATCGATAATTTCTTATGTTCCATGCCACATTATTGATGACATCTACATGTTTTATGCACACTTTATGTCATATTCGTGCATTTTCCGGAACTAACCTATTAACAAGATGCCGAAGAGCCGCTTGCTCGTTTTCTCGCTGTTTTTGGTTTCAGAAATCCTAGTAACGAAATATTCTCGGAATTGGACGAAATCAACGCCCGGGGTCCTATTTTGCCACGAAGCTTCCGGAAGACCGAAGAGGAGTCGAAGTGGGGCCACGAGGCGCCGCCACCATAGGGCGGCGCGGCCCAGGCCCTGGCCGCGCCGACCTATGGTGTGGGGCCCTCGTGTGGCTCCCCACGTTGCCCTTCCGCCTACTTAAAGCCTCCGTCGCGAAAACCCCAGAAGAGAGAACCACGATACGGAAAACCTTCCAGAGACGCCGCCGCTGCCAATCCCATCTCGGGGGATTCTGGAGATCTCCTCCGGCACCCTGCCGGAGAGGGGATTCATCTCCCGGAGGACTCTTCACCGCCATGGTCGCCTCCGGAGTGATGAGTGAGTAGTTCACCCCTGGACTATGGGTCCATAGCAGTAGCTAGATGGTTGTCTTCTCCTCATTGTGCTTCATTGTTGGATCTTGTGAGCTGCCTAACATGATCAAGATCATCTATCTGTAATGCTATATGTTGTGTTTGTCGAGATCCGATGGATAGAGAATACCATGTTATGTAAATTATCAAGTTATTACCTATGTGTTGTTTATGATCTTGCATGCTCTCTGTTATTAGTAGAGGCTCTGGCCAAGTTAATGCTAGTAACTCCAAGAGGGAGTATTTATGCTCGATAGTGGGTTCATGTCTCCGTGAATGCGGGAGTGACAGAAACCCCTAAGGTTATGGATGTGCTGTTGCCACTAGGGATAAAACATTGATGCTATGTCCGAGGATGCAGTTGTTGATTACATTACGCACCATACTTAATGCAATTGTCTGTTGTTAGCAACTTAATACCGGAGGGGGTTCGGATGATAACCTGAAGGTGGACTTTTTAGGCATAGATGCAGTTGGATGGCGGTCTATGTACTTTGTCGTAATGCCCAATTAAATCTCACTGTACTTATCATGACATGTATGTGCATTGTTATGCCCTCTCTATTTGTCAATTGCCCGACTGTAATTTGTTCACCCAACATGCTTTTATCTTATGGGAGAGACACCTCTAGTGAACTGTGGACCCCGGTCCATTCTCTTATACTCGAAATACAAATCTGCTCGCAATACTTGTTCTTTACTCGTTTTCTTGCAAACAATCATCTTCCACACAATACGGTTAATCCTTTGTTACAGCAAGCCGGTGAGATTGACAACCTCACTGTTTCGTTGGGGCAAAGTACTTTGGTTGTGTTGTGCAGGTTCCACGTTGGCGCCGGAATCTCCGGTGTTGCGCCGCACTACATCCCGCCGCCATCAACCTTCAACGTGCTTCTTGACTCCTACTGGTTCGATTAAACCTTGGTTTCTAACTGAGGGAAACTTGCCGCTGTGCGCATCACACCTTCCTCTTGGGGTTCCCAACGGACGTGTCAATTACACGCATCATTCACTAATAGGGACTAGTTGGTTCTTTAAGTTGAATGGGTCTATATGCAGCAAGTATTGACATGTTTATTACTATGGTTGATTATAGGTGATCATATTAAAGGATGGTTATCAAAGTGGTTCCATGAGTTAACCATTAGGGTTTACTATACCTTTCCATTTGTTTCACTAGATAAACAATAATGGGTTTCTAAGCTAGGTGGTTCATTACCCCAAGTAGAGTTTAGTTGAGTAGGAGCATGTAAAGTGAATTACTATACAATGTTAGTTTGGTGGTTGATCACTATGGTTCTACTAAGTGACGGGGTTAAGGTTGAGGATATGCAACTAACAAGTTAATTAGAGTTCACTAACAGGTTCAATTGAGTCTTCTAAGTAGTATTAGTGGAATCTTACATAGTTGAGTTCATAAACATCTAAGGCTTGCAAGATTTGGTTAAGCATTAGCACCATGAGGTGATACTAGTTGGTCATATAAAGTTTATTCAAAAATGAAGACATGAAATGATGACCTTATTGGCAAAAGGAACTTGTATAATTCTAATAAGGCATGGACATGTATTTCATTTATATTGTAGAGTTTATGAGTAGCATACAAGCATGATTTTTATTGGTTTTTCTTAAAGATTCTAAAATTAGTTGTTTAGGATAAGACAATTACTATCAATGTCCTGTTAGAGTTTAGGGTTTTTAAATAATAATTGCAATAAGGGTATATCTTTTAATTCTTTTCTAGGTTTTGGAATTATATGTTGAAGTAATGATTAATTAGGGTTTTCATGACTTTAGATATGATTTTAATCTCCTAACATTATTGATTTTAGAAAATAAGGGTACATCACTTTATATCATATTTAGGTTTAAGGAATTTATTTTTAATGTTCTAACTACTCTAAAATATTCAAAAATATATAACCAGGTATTATAAATAAATTATAATACATTTATGCTAACTCTATTTTTTTATGTTTTTTTTAATTTAAAATCAAATAGTAAGTTTTATTTATTAACCCATGTTTGAACCATAATAGAAATATTTTTTTTTTCGAGATCATAATCAAATTATTGTACACTTTATATATGCAAAATTAGATTAGTGGATAATTTTATATAAAGTGTGAACATTAACTCTACACAAGTGTACTCCAATAAAACTAGATATGTGTATGCACTACTTTTATACACACGTCAAGATATTAATGGGCTAGTTAATTTGAGTATAGCTAATGGGTCAAAAGCACACACGTATTTTCAACAAACTGATCGGTTTGGCCCAGACCAAGAGTGTATTCACGAAGACGACACCACACACGCGACCCAGCCCTTCACGCTCACGGACCTCTCCCTATCGATCCCCATCTCACGCCTGCACGCGACCCTCTCTTGGCTCGCTCGATGCTCCTCCGGTGTCGCTCCGGCCAGCCGCCGGCCGATTACGGTGCCAGCGCTCAGCAACGGGGCCTCGCCGTCCTCTCCTCTTTCTCCTGCACTAATTCCCCTTCACCGCAACGCCCCAGTCACCATGCTCGCCCCCAAGGCTCCGCCGTGTCGCCTCTCTCTCCCGGCCGCGCCCGGCCGTCTCCGGCGCCTGCGAGGTATGGATTGGCTCCGCCTTGACATGATCTACGGTATCCCCCTGCTCGATTTGATTATCGTGGCCTCTCTTGTCCGCCCCTAACCTGGAACCCTAGCGGTCGCTGATCGGTTTTGCCGTCGCCGGCTAACCCCAGCGCCACCGCTGATCGCCGTTGCTATCCGGTGAGGCTTCACCTTCACCCGCCACCTCGACGCCTTCCTACGCTCGCTCCACTTTACCTCCTCCACAGAACCCCTCATAGGCGCCATCCTCTCCACACCTCCGCTTGCACCCCTGGGGCAAGACCTAGCTGCAGTTGGCATGGTCGCCTCCGGCCGCTACCGTCTCCGGCGCCTCTGGCTATCTCTCCTTGATGAACTGGACCTCCTCTCTGAGCGCCACGAGCTCCGGCTCGACTCTGCTATGCCCGGCTGCTCTGCTTCCTCAAGTGGTGGTGTCCTGGTGGTGTGTGTTGGGGATGAGGTGCTCATGGTGATGCTGTAATGTGGCTGTGAGCTGTGGTGCTCGACACCGATGGACGGCGCTGCAAACGCAACCTCGGCATCGACTACCACTTTTCCGCTACGGCACTGTGAGCTAAACCTCCCATCTCTGTTCATGGTTATAGTGTTTGGCTGCATCCTTACTACTGCTCCATTTGTGCTACTGGTGGTATATATGCGTATTTAGTGGGGCTAAATAAATTATGTCCATGTAGTGGAGGCAAGGATTATTATTTCCTGTGAGGTGTGGCTTGATCTGGCAATTCTTTGATCCATATATACACTGCCTTGTGCTATGGTTGATGCCTCCATTTGGATAATTTGCTTATCCATGACATGATGGTTTGTTGACTGACTGAACCTGGAAAGTTCAGTCACTGAAATACTCTAGTCAGTTATCTATACTTATCTTAATGGACTTAGACCTGCAAGATGTAACTACCCTTTTTTGCAGTTACATGGTTTACTTGATGCGTTAAATACTGCTACTACTACTTTGTTTCTACTTGGTTGGTCTGGAATCTATTTTCTGGACCCCAAGTAATTTTCTGGAGTGGTTATGTATTACTAGTTGCTTATAGAACTGGAGAGTAAGTGTACTGGACAGTAACTCCTAGACCCTAAGTAACTTCATAAATTAAATTGATTAGTAACTGGATGCTCTACCGGTTGATATCTATCTGTGATGCCCCTGTTTGGATGAGTGATTCATCCAGGCATATGCACTGATGGTGTCGCTTTTACTAAAAGGATGCATTATTTACTTGATGCTTGACTTGGCAATTTACTTGATGGCTTAATTGGATGCTTCACATGCTTAAATTATACTATGTTCCTCTGGTTGTAACATGAGTCTTGGGGCCTTGCTGCTGGATCCAAAGGATCTAAGGATCCACTAATCATTTATAAGTTTGGGAATATCAATTAGTTGCATGTGGTTGTGCAAAGTAAGTGTGCTACCAGATTCATCGACTTTATTACTTGGTGGCTTTTACTCAGGGATCTTGTTGCCCTCACAGATGGTCTCTCTCTTAATGTCTATTACTTGATAAGAACAAATCTTATGCTTGATATCTTGGCTTAGCCTGTGATGCAAAGGCTGAGGCAAAAATATTGGATAAGAACAGATACTAAGAGATGGCTTCCAAATTCTCTATGACGATTCAGCATAGCACTTCTATGCCATCTGAGAGAAATAATTCCTCCTGATCCTCCTAGACCAGATCTAGTTGCAGGGTGGTTGGATTTATTTACTTTGCATGTTACCCTTTTATTTTCCCTGAGATGCAAAGGCTAAGAACACATGCTTTTATTAAGTTGATGGATCAACCTGCTGTTTGTAGAGATCTTGGCCTTCTGGACTGTTGATTGATCTTCTTCTTGTGGAATTCCTGCTCCTCCTAGCTTCTCCATGTGCTTCCTCATATTCTGGTTCATGAGATCTTGCAGCTTTGGCTTGATCTTGGTGATGACCTACTTCTTCCTAGTTTGTTTCTTGTTGATTATCTGATATTTTGGATGGATGAAGAACAGAGGATGTTCTTGGTAGTTCTTGGGTTGGTTGATGGGTTGGATAGAAGTGTGGTGCTTACGGCAGCTACCACAAGCATGCTTTTATACTCTGCTCCCCTTGCTACTTGTGATCGACAGCACATACATGCAAACATGTGTGTGTGCTGCTTGCTTGTATGGTACAAGTCCCAACCAGGTGCATCCCCTCTTGTGGATATGCATGGTTGAGAAAAGATCTTCCTTTTCCATTTCTCTTTATTTTTTTATATAGCCACTTGGCATTACTTCTATCTTGTGTTTTCTTTGTTTGTTTTGCAGGTGCTCAAGCTAAACAAGAAATGAAGATCTCCAACATTTAGTTTAGGATCTGTTTTACTTTTCTTATTCATGTAATTGTATTTTCTATTATTTACTTAGTTAGTATTGTAATACATGTTGAATATTGTAAGGATAATGTAAATGTGTGTTTTTATTAATAAAGCTCAAGTTTCCTTATTGAGCTCTATTGTAATAATGTTTTAAGTTATCTATCTATTTTGAATTATCAATGTGTTAACTTTTACATATTGTATTTCAAATTTTAGTTTGGAATTCAAATTCAATTCATTTACTATTTGAATTCATATCATCTATATTTGATTTGAATTCAAATTTGTTCTCCCCAAAACACATGCATTCGTAGAGGTCATGTCAAAATTTGTCGCACTCGCATCGATGACTAACTCAATTCCACCGATGCAAGAGAAACCTCGATCCCTTTGACAGTTTTAAACAAACGCGCGAAAATTCTCCAGATTTTCTATGCATGAATGCAATGCACACTCCGGTGTTCTCTTTTTTTTAGCCTCTAAACCTGGGATATTACAGTTACCGAGCCAATACTTAGACAAAATTCATATTACAAAGGAATCATCAGTTGAGACAAGACAACATACTGTGGTCCCGGAGCTGCTGGTGTGGATGTCCTTGTTACACACGTGAATATGAAGATCACGCGGAATCTTGATGAGGAGTCAGATCCGTTTGTCGATGGCGTCAGCAGAAAGGTTGTCCTTGGAGGCGCGCATAGGATCGTCGCGCCCCGTGTAATGGAACATCAGGCGGTCCCGATGTTGAAGCGGTTGGATCCGCTTGGTGAACCAGGACATGGTGAGGTCCTTCCCCGTCAGGCCTTCCTCCGTCAGCTTGCAGATCCGCCTAACTGCGCGAGTCAGCAGAGGCGACTCGGAAAGGTGAGGACATTGAGTCCAGGCCGGAGTCTCGCTGGCGGGGCTATTCTTGAAGGGTGGCAGCGTCCTTTCGCTCGCCGGGTCGGAGACGTCCTTCAGGTAGAAGAAGCCTCCGGACCAGTACCGCGCGGAATCGTGGCGGTCGGTGGGAGGATAGACGCGACCGGCTCAGAGCATGAAAGTGATGGACCCGCAAGTGGCCAACTCGGAGGTCTGGGGGATCTTCTCCTTTTTGACGGAGAAATAGTACTGAAAGAGAGAAAGTTCAGGAAGTATCGGAGATGGCCCTCACAAAGAGTGACATGATTGCTGATGGCCAGGACGTTGTTTGGGGATATGTTGTGGGGCTGGAGCCCATACTCCTTCAAGATTTCCGAGAAGAAATCACTCGGAGGAAATGAGAAGCCGCGCTCCACAAGCGCCTTGGTCACCACCATCTCTCCGGCCTCGGGAGCTGGAGCCAGAGAACCCGGAACTGTCCGCCAGGATCTGAGCCTTAGGAAGCCCTCCGCCTCGAGGTTGTTGAGCTCTGTTATGGTGGTGGTGCAGGGCCACAATTTCCCCTTGGCTTCGCTATCCCGCTGGCGAGCCTTAGATTTTTCGACAGCCACTTCTTCCGCCTTCTGCTCCGCCTGATCTGCTCCGGAGGCTTTCTCCGGGTTAGCAGATGTTCCTTCAGCATTCTTGCCGGAGTCCTTGGAAGGATCCAGCTGGACGGGGACGAAGGGGGGGGGGGCGGAAGAGAGAGGTGTTGCTATGATCGGCTCGGTTGAAGGGGGCGGAGTTGTAGAAGACCTCTGAAGAAAACATGGCGGAAAAGCTGGCTTAGTCGGATCCAACATGAGAATCCTAAACTCATCCCTACCAACTACGGCGCAAAGACGAAGCTCGAGAGCTTACCGGAATGGTTTCCGCGGTGGTCGGAGTCGCTGGCGACAAGGTTTTGGTGCGGTGGCTCGCTGAAGTTAAGAACAGGAAGAACACTCCACGGCGGCAAAGTGACTCCGACGAAACTCTGGCGGGATTCCGGCAGACTCCGGTGCGGCGGAGGAGGAGCTCGGAGGCGGCGCTGCGCTGAGAGGTGAATGGGGTGCGAATGGGGTAATTAGGGTAGACGGTGGATATTTATAGGCCGAGGGAAGAGATTCGTGCTCCGCATCCTGTGGTCGGAACGCAAGCGTCGCACCGTTGGATGAGCGACACGTGTCAAACCCTAAGCAGTAAAAACGGCTAAGGCTAGTTTACCGCTCGAATCGCGCGAAAATGGCGCCAAGATTGGCGGAACCGTTTGAACCTTTTAAGGTTCCGGGTAGCAGCGTGAAGATAAGCAAGCTCTTGTCTGCGGCAGGGGAGTAACCCGGAGACATGCCGTATGCTGTCAATGGATGAAGTCCTGCAGGATGGGGGAATTTTCCGACCAAGAGTTGGGAAAGAAGAAAATGTGAAGTTGGAGTTCTTCAAGTTTCTCCGCGTTACCGATACTGCCGGAAATCATAAGGTGTTAGCAAGGCGGAAACAGAAGGTGAAACTCGGAGAACTCTGGGAGCTACTGTTGTGCGTATACTTCATGGGTGTACCATCGACAGTGCCTAGATCCGGCAAGCCCGGGTGGCCCATAGATGGTGATGTGGCATGTGGCCCATCGGGCGGCCCAGTTGCTGTTGATCCTGAAGGATGAAGTCCAGCCCAGGAGAGGGAAGCCGGATCCCAACCGACCTTCGGAGGAAGTCGGATCCATGGAGGCCCATAAGGAACCCGGATCTAGTACGACGTATAAGGGAAGGCGGATCCTTGACGTACACGGCAAGACATTGTACCGTAGTTAGGCAACCTGTAATCCGGCTAGAACTCTCCGTGTAAACCCTAGATCCGTGCGCCTTTATAAGCCGGATCCCGGGAGCCCTAGAGGCACAACCACAATTCATTGTAACAACGCGAAAGCGCCCAGATAATCCCAGACAAGCAGCAGTAGGCCCTGTCATCGTGCAGGTGTTCCGAAGCTGGGTAAATCGCGTACCACCGTCCCGTGTGCACTCCGCCCTATGGCCCTTACTTCTTCTCCCCCTCGTGAGGATCCCTCCTCCGAGGTACCGTCGATTAGGCAACGACAGTTGCCGTCGGCACAGACTGGCCGTCGGCAGCCCGTTCCGGCCAGGCCTACAGGCAAGCTATCGGCACAGGAAAACTGTCGGCACAGAAGGTCTGTGCCGACGGTATAGTTTGGGCCGTCGGCACAGCCTTTCCGCCGGTGACGGCGAAAAATATCAAACTTGAAATATTGCAAATATCTCAAAAAACCTTCTAAAAAATGAGCCACCATGTCCGATGTTTCATGGCATTCACGCCGAACAACCAATGTTACAGATAGAATCGCGGCATAGTTTTGTGATAATGTGCCTATATTGTGCACACATGTGCCTCTTGGGATGTCTTACGATGTTGCAGGAGGTAGGTTTCCATTTTATCGCACGAAAAAACCAATTTCCATTTTTGAGGTGCAGAAAACGGGATGTTTTGTGAAGCAACCAGCAAATTAAAGTTTCACATTGGTACCAATATTTTTTTTAAAAAATACTAGACCACCTAAGATGGACAATTTCTCAACCGGTGTATCTGGAACCTTTCCGTCCACCCCTCATGAAAAAAGACAAAATCCTGCCGGATCGGTAGGAGGCCGACCAGATTTGAACTACATGTACATGATATAATGCTCAATATTTTTTGTAAAAATCATTTTGAGGTTCAGAACATGCTATTTCATCAGAGATCCAGTGCAAGTTTAGCGAGACTCAGCCCCGGGCAAAGGATGTTCATGCCCGCCATTTTGAATATAGTTTGAAACGGGCATAACAAATTCAAAAACGATCTAAACAATGTGAAACTTTTGCGTGGTGTCATATTACGTGTCATAGTTGCAAGGAAAAATATTAAAGTTGGAAAATTGCAAATATCACAAAAATCCTTCATAAAATGAGCTATCACGTTCGAGGTTTCATGACATTTAGGTCAAACGACCAATGTTATGGATTGAATCGTGGCATAGTTTGTGATAATGTGCCCATATTATGCACACATGTGCATTTTGAAATATCTTACGATGTTGCAGGAGAAAGTTTTCCTTTTCATCGCACAAAAAGATCATTTTGCATTTTTGAGGTGTCGTAAACGAGGTGTTTTATGAAGCAACCACTAAATTAAAGGTTCACATTGGTACCAACATATTTTTTTAAAAATACTAGACCACCTAAGATAGACAATTTCTCAACCGGTGTATCTAGAACCTTTCCGTCCACACCTGATGAAAAAGAGAAATTTTAGCCGAATCGGTAGGAGGCCGGCCAGATTTGAAGTACATGTACATGATATAATGCTCAAGATTTTTTGGAAAAATCATTTTTAGGTTCACAACATGCTATTTCATCAGAGATCCAGTGCAAGTTTTGCGAGACTCAGCCCCGGGCAAAGGATATTCATGCCCGCCGTTTTGAATATAGTTTGAAACGGGCATAACAAATTCAAAAACAATCCAAACAATGTGAAACCTTCGCGTGGTGTCATATTATGTGTCATAGTTGGAAAGAAAAATATTAAAGTTGGATAATTGCAAACATCACAAAAAATCCTTCACAAAATGAGCTATCACGTTCGAGTTTTCATGACATTTAGATCAAACGACCAATGGTACAGATAGAATCGTGGCGTAGTTTGTGATAATATGCCCATATTATGCACACATGTGCATCTTGAGATTTCTTACGATGTTGCAGGAGAAAATCTTCCTTTTCATCGCACGAAAAGGCCATTTTCCATTATTGAGGTGCCGAAAATGAGGTGTTTTATGAAGCAACCACCAAATTAAAGTTTCACATTGCTACCAACACATTTTTAAAAAATACTAGATCACCTAATACGAATAATTTCTCAACCGGTGTATTTGGAACCTTTCCGTCCACCCCTCATGAAAAAGACAAATTCCTGCCGAATCGGTAGGAGACCAACCAGATTTACATGTACATGATATAATGCTCAAGATGTTTTGTAAAAATCATTTTTAGGTTCACAACATGCTATTTCATCATAGATCTAGTGCAAGTTTAGTGAGCCTCTGCCTCGGGCAAAGGATTTTCATGTCCGCCGTTTTGAATATAGTTTGAAACAGGCATAACAAATTCAAAAACGATCCAAATAATGTGAACACGTGGTTTCATATTATGTGTCATAGTTGCAAGGAAAAATATTAAAGTTTGAAAATTGCAAACATCACAGAAAATCCTTCCCGAAATGAACTATCAGGTTCGAGGTTTCATGACATTTAGGTCAAACGACCAATGTTATGGATATAATCGCGGCAAATTTTGTAAAAATCATTTTAGCTTCAAAATATGATATAGATGTCATATTTTGAAGCTAAAATAAATAACATCTGGTCACCTGAGAATTAGAGAATATAGAGAATATAGAGCTTACAAACCGTCTGATTAATCGTAATAAAGATTCCTATTAGCGCAGAGGCCAGCCACCCGATTCCCATGCTACCTACCGCATGCGATGAGTCAACCAGCACATGCCGCTCCCGTGTAGTCGGTGTACGTAGATCATGTACAGACCAGTTGAAAGTCAAGTCACTTTCACAATGATAAAACACGAAAAATTACGAAATATATTAAAAGTTCGACATTTGAAATTACACTCGGAGCGACATTTGAAACTACACTTCTACAGTCTACTCCGACTCCGAGTCCCAGTCGAAATCCGAGGAGTGCGAGCTCGGAGTCGTCTCCGACACCGGCGTCGAAGTCCACTCGAAGGACGAGGAGGAGGAGAGGATGATGGTGGACGGCCCTGCGCCATTTTTCTTCTCCTCATCCTTCCTCGCCGCCTTCCTCGCCGCGGACTCCGCACGGCGCTTGTCGCGGCTTGCCTTCTTCTTCGCCTTCGCCGCCGCCTTCTCCTCCTCCTCCTGCGCGTAGCTTCGGTGGCGGCGACATCTTCCGGAAATTGCCGCGCCCACTCGAGGCGGAAGGCCTCGTCGCGCTCGGCGATGAGTAGCCGCTGTTCCAGCTCCCGGCGGCGGCGCTGCTGCTCGCGCGTGATAACCGGCGGCGGCGGCGCCAGCTGCTCTGCTTGCTCCCGCGTTCAGACGTCATGAAAGTTCATGGTCCGGCGGGAGCGGCCGAGGCGCTGATGCGTGCAATCGACACGTCCGTTGGGAACCCCAAGAGGAAGGTGTGATGCGTACAGTAGCAAGTTTTCCCTCAGAAAGAAACCAAGGTTTATCGAACCAGGAGGAGCCAAGAAGCACGTTGAAGGTTGATGGCAGCGGGATGTAGTGCGGTGCAACACCGGGGATTCCGGCGCCAACGTGGAACCTGCACAACACAACCAAAGTACTTTGCCCCAACGTAACGAGTGAGGTTGTCAATCTCACCGGCTTGCTGTAACAAAGGATTAGATGTATAGTGTGGATGATGATTGTTTGCGTGAAAACAAGTAAAACAAGTATTGCAGTAGATTGTATTCGATGTAAAGAATAGGACCGGGATCCACAGCTCACTAGAGGTGTCTCTCCCATAAGATAAATAGCATGTTGGGTGAACAAATTACAGTCGGGCAATTGACAAATAGAGAGGGCATGACAATGCACATACATGATATGATAAGTATAGTGAGATTTAATTGGGCATTACGACAAAGTACATAGACCGCTATCCCAGCATGCATCTATGCCTAAAAAGTCCACTTTCAGGTTATCATCCGAACCCCTTCCAGTATTAAGTTGCAAACAACAGACAATTGCATTAAGTATGGTGCGTAATATAATCAATAACTACATCCTCGGACATAGCATCAATGTTTTATCCCTAGTGGCAACAAGCACATCCACAACCTTAGAACTTTCCGTCACCGTCCCGCATTTAATGGAGGCATGAACCCACTATCGAGCATAAATACTCCCTCTTGGAGTTAAGAGTAAAAACTTGGCCAGAGCCTCTACTAATAACGGAGAGCATGCAAGATCATAAACAACACATAGGTAATAGATTGATAATCAACATAACATAGTATTCTCTATCCATCGGATCCCGACAAAGACAACATATAGCATTACAGATAGATGATCTTGATCATGTTAGGCAGCTCACAAGATCCGACAATGAAGCACATAAGGAGAAGACGACCATCTAGCTACTGCTATGGACCCATAGTCCAGGGGTGAACTACTCACTCATCACTCCGGAGGCGACCATGGCGGTGAAGAGTCCTCCGGGAGATGATTCCCCTCTCCGGCAGGGTGCCGGAGGCGATCTCCTGAATCCCCCGAGATAGGATTGGCGGCGGCGGCGTCTCTGGAAGGTTTTCCGTATCGTGGCTCTCGGTACTGGGGGTTTCGCGACGGAAGCTTTAAGTAGGCGGAAGGGCAGCCTCGGAGGGGTCACGGGGGCCCCACACAACAGGGCCGCGCGACCAGGGCCCAGGCCGCGCCGCCCTGTTGTGTCTTCACCTCGTGGCCCCACTTCATCTTCTCTTCGGTCTTCTGGAAGCTTCATGGCAAAATAGGCCCCTGGGCGTTGATTTCGTCCAATTCCGAGAATATTTCCTTACTAGGATTTCTGAAACCAAAAACAGCAGTAAAACAAAGAATCGGCTCTTCGGCATCTCGTTAATAGGTTAGTGCCTGGAAAATGCATAAATATGACATAAAGTATGTATAAAACATGTAGATATCATCAATAATATGGCATGGAACATAAGAAATTATCGATACGTCGGAGACGTATCAGCATCCCCAAGCTTAGTTCTCGCTCGTCCCGAGCGAGTAAACGATAACAAAGATAATTTCTTGAGTGACATGCCATCATAACCTTGATCATAATATTGTAAGCATATGTAATGAATGCAGCGATCAAAACAATGGTAATGACATGAGTAAACAAATGAATCATAAAGCAAAGACTTTTCATGAATAGTACTTCAAGACAAGCATCAATAAGTCTTGCATAAGAGTTAACTCATAAAGCAATAAATCAAAGTAAAGGTATTGAAGCAACACAAATGAAGATTAAGTTTCAGCGGTTGCTTTCAACTTATAACATGTATATCTCATGGATATTGTCAATGTAAAGTAATATAACAAGTGCAATATGCAAGTATGTAGGAATCAATGCACAGTTCACACAAGTGGTTGCTTCTTGAGGTGGAGGGAAATAGGTGAACTGACTCAACATAAAAGTAAAAGAAAGGTCCTTCAAAGAGGAAAGCATCGATTGCTATATTTGTGCTAGAGCTTTTATTTTGAAAACATGAAACAATTTTGTCACCGGTAGTAATAAAGCATATGTATCATGTAAATTATATCTTACAAGTTGCAAGCCTCATGCATAGTGTACTAATAGTGCCCGCACCTTGTCCTAATTAGCTCGGATTACCAGGATTATCATTGCAATACACATGTTTTAACCAAGTGTCACAAAGGGGTACCTCTATGCCGCCTGTACAAAGGTCTAAGGAGAAAGCTCGCATTTGGATTTCTCGCCTTTGATTATTCTCAACTTAGACATCCATACCGGGAAAACATAGACAACAGATAATGGACTCCTCTTTAATGCATAAGCATTTAGCAACAATTAATGTTCTCATATGAGGTTGAGGATATATGTCCAAAACTGAAACTTCCACCATGATTCATGGCTTTAGTTAGCGGCCCAATGTTCTTCTCTAACATTATGCATGCTCTAACCATTAAATGAGTGGTAAACTCCCTTACTTCAGACAAGACGGACATGCATAGCAACTCACATGATATTCAACAAATAGTAGTTGATGGCGTCCCCAGGAACATGGTTATCGCACAACAAGCAACTTAATAAGAGATAAAGTGCATAAGTACATATTCAATACCACAATAGTTTTTAAGGCTATTTGTCCCATGAGCTATATATTGCAAAGGCGAATGATGGAAATTTAAAGGTAGCACTCAAGAAATTTACTTTGGAATGGCGGAGAAATACCATGTAGTAGGTAGGTATGGTGGACACAAATGGCATAGTGGTTGGCTCAAGGATTTTGGATGCATGAGAAGTATTCCCTCTCGATACAAGGTTTAGGCTAGCAAGGTTATTTGAAACAAACACAAGGATGAACCGGTGCAGCAAAACTCACATAAAAGACATATTGTAAACATTATAAGACTCTACACCGTCTTCCTTGTTGTTCAAAACTCAATACTAGAAATTATCTAGACTTTAGAGAGACCAAATATGCAAACCAAATTTTAGCAAGCTCTATGTATTTCTTCATTAATGGGTGCAAAGTATATGATGCAAGAGCTTAAACATGAGCACAACAATTGCCAAGTATCAAATTATTCAAGACATTTTAGAATTACTACATGTAGCATTTCCCGATTCCAACCATATAATAATTTAACGAAGAAGATTCAACCTTCGCCATGAATACTATGAGTAAAGCCTAAGGAAATATTTGTCCATATGCAACAGCGGAGCGTGTATCTCTCCCACACAATGAATGCTAGGATCCATTTTATTCAAACAAAAACAAAAACAAAAACAAACCGACGCTCCAAGCAAAGCACATAAGATGTGATGGAATAAAAATATAATTTCAGGGGAGGAACCTGATAATGTTGTCGATGAAGAAGGGGATGCCTTGGGCATCCCCAAGCTTAGACGTTTGAGTCTTCTTAAAATATGCAGGGGTGAACCACCGGAGCATCCCCAAGCTTAGAGCTTTCACTTTCCTTGATCATATTGTATCATCTCCCTCTCTTGATCCTTGAAAACTTCCTCCACACCAAACTCAAAACAACTCATTAGAGGGTTAGTGCATAATAAAAATTCACATGTTCAGAGGTGACATAATCATTCTTAACACTTCTGACATTGCACAAAGCTACTGGACATTAATGAAACAAAGAAATTCATCCATCATAGCAAAAGAGGCAATGCGAAATAAAAGGCAGAATCTGTCAAAACGAACGGTCCGTAAAGACGGATTTTATTGAGGCACCAAACTTGCTCAAATGAAAATGCCCAAATTGAATGAAAGTTGCGTACATATCTGAGAATCACGCACGTAAATTGGCATATTTTTCTGAGCTACCTACAGAGAGGCAGGTCGAAATTCGTGACAGCAAAGAAATCGTTTCTGCGCGAGTAATCCAAATCTAGTATGAACCTTACTATCAACTACTTTACTTGGCACAACAATGCACAAAACTAAGATAAGGAGAGGTTGCTACAGTAGTAAAAACTTCCAAGACTCAAATATAAAATAAAAGTACTGTAGTAAAAACATGGGTTGTCTCCCATAAGCGCTTTTCTTTAACGCCTTTCAGCTAGGCGCAGAAAGTGTTTATCAAGTGTTATCAAGAGATGATGCATCGACAGCGGGGTTTGGAGTTTTATCAACCATGCATAGTATTTTGGATACATAAGTTTCAGCGGCTCCCTTTTCATTAGTCTTGGGCTCGCTACTCTCATCAAACAAATTTTCAGGAACAAGCCAAGCGTAATTATCATCTAGAGCTTCATGCATCGCTAGGAGCTTACATGGTATTGGTGCTTTAATCTCCCCACCATTATTAACACTATTAGTGTACTTAATTCTATCCATATCCATTTTTTCAAGTGTTCTTTTAAAATCGGTGATCGTACCAAGTCTCTCATGCTTACTAAAAACTTTTTCTAGCTTCTTTAGCTATATCCGCAAATTCTCGCACTAAGACTTTTAGAACAAAATCTCTCTTCTCTCCTCGCTCCATATCAGAAAGTGTAAGAAACATGTGTTGTATCATGGGGTTGAGACTAATAAATCTAGCTTCCATCATGCGTACCAAACAAACAGAGGCATCTTCATAAGTAGGGACAGCTTTTGCAAGGGGTATATCTTTAAGATCTTCATGCATACTAACATGGGTGAAAAATTCTTCTATATTATCTCTTCCAATTATAGACCCTTGTCCTACAGGTATATCTTTTATAGTAAAATTAAAAGGAAACATGTTGAAATAAGTAAAGCGAATGCAAGTAACTAATTTTTTTTGTGTTTTTAATATAGAGTGCAAGACAGTAAATAAAGTAAAGCTAGCAACTAATTTTTTTGTGTTTTGATATAATGCAGCAAACAAGGAAGTAAATAAAATAAAGCAAGACAAAAACAAAGTAAAGAGATTGGATTGTGGAGACTCCCTTGCAGCGTGTCTTGATCTCCCCGACAACGGCGCCGTGAAAATGTGCTTGATGCGTGCAATCGACACGTCCGTTGGGAACCCCAAGAGGAAGGTGTGATGCGTACAGTAGCAAGTTTTCCCTCAGAAAGAAACCAAGGTTTATCGAACCAGGAGGAGCCAAGAAGCACGTTGAAGGTTGATGGCAGCGGGATGTAGTGCGGTGCAACACCAGGGATTCCGGCGCCAACGTGGAACCTGCACAACACAACCAAAGTACTTTGCCCCAACGTAACAGTGAGGTTGTCAATCTCACCGGCTTGCTGTAACAAAGGATTAGATGTATAGTGTGGATGATGATTGTTTGCAGAAAACAGTAAAACAAGTATTGCAGTAGATTGTATTCGATGTAAAGAATAGGACCGGGATCCACAGTTCACTAGAGGTGTCTCTCCCATAAGATAAATAGCATGTTGGGTGAACAAATTACAGTCGGGCAATTGACAAATAGAGAGGGCATGACAATGCACATACATGATATGATAAGTATAGTGAGATTTAATTGGGCATTACGACAAGTACATAGACCGCTATCCAGCATGCATCTATGCCTAAAAAGTCCACTTTCAGGTTATCATCCGAACCCCTTCCAGTATTAAGTTGCAAACAACAGACAATTGCATTAAGTATGGTGCGTAATGTAATCAATAACTACATCCTCGGACATAGCATCAATGTTTTATCCCTAGTGGCAACAAGCACATCCACAACCTTAGAACTTTCCGTCACTCGTCCTGCATTTAATGGAGGCATGAACCCACTATCGAGCATAAATACTCCCTCTTGGAGTTAAGAGTAAAAACTTGGCCGAGCCTCTACTAATAACGGAGAGCATGCAAGATCATAAACAACACATAGGTAATAGATTGATAATCAACATAACATAGTATTCTCTATCCATCGGATCCCGACAAAGACAACATATAGCATTACAGATAGATGATCTTGATCATGTTAGACAGCTCACAAGATCCGACAATGAAGCACATAAGGAGAAGACGACCATCTAGCTACTGCTATGGACCCATAGTCCAGTGGTGAACTACTCACTCATCACTCCGGAGGCGACCATGGCGGTGAAGAGTCCTCCGGGGAGATGATTCCCCTCTCCGGCAGGGTGCCGGAGGCGATCTCCCGAATCCCCCGAGATGGGATTGGCGGCGGCGGCGTCTCCGGAAGGTTTTCCGTATCGTGGCTCTCGTACTCGGGGGTTTCGCGACGGAGGCTTTAAGTAGGCGGAAGGGCAGCCTCGGAGGGGTCACGGGGGCCCCACACACCAGGGCCGCGCGGCCAGGGCCCAGGCCGCGCCGCCCTGTTGTGTCGCCACCTCGTGGCCCCACTTCGTCTTCTCTTCGGTCTTCTGGAAGCTTCGTGGCAAAATAGGCCCCTGGGCGTTGATTTCGTCCAATTCCGAGAATATTTCCTTACTAGGATTTCTGAAACCAAAAACAGCAAAAAAACAAGAATCGGCTCTTCGGCATCTCGTTAATAGGTTAGTGCCGGAAAATGCATAAATATGACATAAAGTATGTATAAAACATGTAGATATCATCAATAATGTGGCATGGAACATAAGAAATTATCGTCGGAGACGTATCAGGCGCCAGGCGACGGCGTCGTACGCCCGCGCCGTGTCGAACGTGCCGAGGTGAATCCGCTCCTCGCCGGAACGGATTTCCGCGTCGAAGCGGCCGCTCGGCCGCGCACGAACACCGTGTTAGCCGGAGATGGGGCGGCGGCGCGGAGGCATCTTCGCGCGGAGGCGGAGCGGTCGACGGCGGAGTCGCGCGGAAGCGGAGCGGTCGGAGGTGGAACAGCGGCGGGAGAGAGAGAGGCGGGGAGAGAGACGGACGCGTGGAAGATTTGGCGGTTGGCCGCGTGCACACGTGTCTAGTTTATAGCGCGTGCGGCAGCGCACGCGCAAGTTTCCCGCGCGGGATAGTGCGAAAGCGCGCGGGCGGCAAAAATTATATCGCCAGTTTGCCGCGCGTGGCTTTTACAGCGCCTGTTGAAGATGCTCTTAGAGAAAGGGGTTCGGTGATGATGACTTGCGTGCTTTTAGATTCGGACGGCCAGGTGTCATCTTCTGGGACGGGTCTATTCTGCTGGGTGATAGACCCGGTCTCATAGGATTATTTCCCAACACTCATCTCAGTGAGAAAGCAGACAACTCCCAGACGTGTAGGTTTCAGACTACAGCGTGCGTATTTCTTATTCGTGATGGACCGATAAGGGCGAATTTGAAACCGATAATTAAACAGAAAAAAATAAAAGGTGAGAACTAGAGATACACTTAATTAATTACTGGAGCTGGGCCAAAGGTTAGCGTGGATCCCTTGAGCGCCTCCTTGACGACCCCGTCCAGCCGCGCCGCCATGGCCGGCGTCATGCAGCTGCTCCAGTCTCCCACCGTCCCTTTCCTGAAGAACACCTCGTTCTTGAGCCCAAGCAGCGTGCTCCCGCTCCTGTTCACCTCCAGCCCCTTGAGCTTTGCCAGACTGCAGAGCTCCACGACGTGGTGCACCACCCCGGCGGCCTCCTCCTCCGGCGAGAACGGGCATCCCATGAACGCCGCTAGCGTTCGGAGGTTCCCTGCTGGATCGAGCAGCATGTCCTCGTACCTGAGGAACAGCACCTGGTCGGGACGCCGGCGGCTCGCCTCCCAGAACTCGAGCGCGTGGCGCCAGTGCGGCCCCGATATGCACCGGCCCTCACAGAAGAGCTCGAACGCCTCCTCAAAAGTTGGCATGGTTGGAGGCGACGCGCCGGCGACGCCCGGCACCCCGAGCAGCACGGCGGTGGTCTTCTCGTGGAAGTGCCACAAGGAGACCAGCGTGTCCTTGGGGTCCCGGCACACATACACGATCTTGATGCCGTTGGGGAGCAGGGAGTAGGGGAGGTGGGAGGCGAGCAGCCGGGGAGAAGGGAGCTCCCCGTACAGCTCGTCTTCCCCAGCATAGTCGGTGGCGATGAGCTCGGGGCTCACCTCGAGGAAGCTGACGAGGTCGTGGGGGCTGCTGCGGTACAGCGGGTGGTGGCCGGCGGAGGATGGTGGGTGGGCCGCGCGGTTGAGCGCAGAGAAGGCGAGGGCCTTAAGCCAGGTGGTGCCGGACTTGGGGAAGCTCGTGAGGAGCACGTCGGTGGGTCTCGGCTTGAAGCGCGCGTGCGACGCGGCGATGCCCTTGAGGAACAGGCCCGACAGCCAGAAACCCCCGTAGTAGCTCAACTGGTAGGGCGGGAACCCCGGCCCAGTGGGGAGAGACGACATGATATTCGGTATGTCGGCGTGCGGGGTGGCGGTGGTGACAGCCTTTGCAACCCCTTCTTCTTCTGCGGCGGCGACGCCTGCAGGAGCAGTAGTACCACCACCCATGCTAGCTATTGCCTTTAGGAGCAGTAGAACAGAGTTGCAACTAGCTTGTCATGTATGGACGCGGATTTATAAAGGACCTTATGGCCCGGCCCTTATCCCGCACCGTCTATTTCATTGCACTGCATCAAGATTGGTGACTTTTTTTGCAAAAAAGACCCTAGCTTTTATCAAATTTATATCTGGAAGTCCTTTTTATTTATAAAGTTCTTTACAGAATCCAATGTGGATCCACTGTTGCCATCTAAAGTTCTTCAAAATTTATACATGAATATCTAACAGTTAAATGGATCTTCACAAATTGTAGTGTGTAACCACATATCCCTGTATAAGTAACATGTTTGCACACAAAAAAAATCCATCCAAGGTATCCAGGGTTCTTCACAAATTTATACATTTGTTTCCAACTCACATATCTTTATATATTTCTTCACAGATCTTCATAAGAAATTAGATTTGTGATGAACATCTAACATAGTGGAAAAGGTATCCATTGCAAAACTTCAGAAGATCCATTCGAAAAAAGCATTGGATCAATTTGTTGAAATACAATATCCTAAACCGTAACAAGATCCTAACAAAGAAAAAAAAGGAAAAAAAAAGTGGATCCGCCGCCGGGATCTGGCCGGAGAAAGGCTCGGGGTGGCGGCGCCGTCCGACCACGCCGGCATGCGCGTCGCGGATGGAGCGGGCCATCCGACCACACCGGCGTGCGACCCGTCCGACCACGTCAGCGCGCGAGCGGTGGAGGGTGGCGACGAGGAGCGGCTCGCGCGCGCGAGCGGTGGAGGGCGGCGACGAGGAACGGCTCGCGCGCGCGAGCGACGACCAGTAGCGGCCACGAGGGGGAGCTCGCGCGCGTCCTGGCGTCCTGAGCAGGGCGGCGGCGGGCGGAGGCGGGCGACGGGCGGAGGCGGAGGCGGAGGCGGGTGGCGGGCGGCGGCGGGGGCGGGTGGAGGTAGGATGTGGTAGGCTAGGTCGGGTTCTAGGGCTGCTGGCCGTTTTTGGCTGTTTATATAGGGCTGGACTACAACTGAATTAGAGAAAGGTGGAGGAGTTGTTTTGCAAGATAGGCGCGCACGAATCTCCAGCCGCACCGGGGAACGCGATAAGGTACGGGCGCCACAAGGTCCGCTCGTTCTATTATTCGGTCATGTATGCTTGAGTTTAACGTTAGGCAGGGTTGTAATCATGATGGAACTCCTATGGAGTGATTAATAAATTTCTTTCCGCAAAAAAAAAAAAACGTTATTGAGAGGGCAGCATGTGCTCCTTTGTCTTGTCAATTTGATGGCACTACGGAGTTTTAAATGTGGTCGGTGCTCTTCTTGTCACTAGCCATCCACACAAATCTTATCCCTTATTCTTGCAATGCGCCTTGTATGAATGGGCGGGCTAGATTCCTCTGATGATTTTTTTCGACTTCATCTCATTCCACAGTGTACGTGCGCACTACTTTAAAAAAAAAATACAGTGTACGTGCGCACTAGCGGACCGTGACAAGTAATAATGGACGGGCAGATGGCTTTCGACCCGTTTGCGTCGATCGGTGATATAAAAATATTCATTTTAAACCGACCATTCTTTTGGGTGGCCGCTGGACGCATATTATTTTTTCAACAATTTTTTCATTCAACTAAAAAACATAATTTATATATGAAATAAAGAAAAAATAAGAAGAAACAAAGGTTAAAATGAAAACGGTTAGGCCCTTAGACTACTTGCCGCCCCTCGGGGCGGTTGAGGGCCCGGCCCCAGCGTTGCCCCCCTCCCTCCTCCGCTTCGCTGCCGCTCACCGCTCCATCCGCCGCGCGGTTGCTAGAGCTTGGTGGGCAACCACGTCCTCCAATAGCCGCTGCCGCAGCGCCTCGTTGCCGTTATCCTCAGCCTTCTGCAGCGTGTCAAAAAACGCGACTAAGGCCTCTGCTTTGCCGCCTTGTCCTTCGGTCAAGCCCACTCCGGTCAAAGTCATCGCCGTCGTCCGAATCCTCCTATGCGCCCGCAGCCTCCCTGCAGTGTTGCTGCTCCGCGTCAAAAGCCGCGTGGGCCGCCCGCTCCTCCTCTGCCCCAAGCTTCGCGTCACCATGAACTTTGCGGCATCGATAATGTCTGAATGTACACGGACGTCGCCTAGAGGGGGGGGGGGGGGGGTGAATAGGCGGGTTATAAAAACTTCTACTTGAGAGCTAAACAAGGCGAAATAAAACTACTTAGTATTTACTTGTTTAGCTCAAAACCTATCAACTAGGGGTTGGATCCATCAACGTTAATTTTGAGCAATTCTCCGCTAGGAGCCTGCCACTGCACATCTGAGATACGCCTATTTCCTGCTTGCTTTTTTTTGTAGTACTCTGCACATTCTTCCGCCCAGTTCACCTGGCTACCAATTGGTCTGCATTTCCCGTATTTTCCTTTGCATTGATTTTGTTCCTTCTGGTCCACCACTGCCACAACAAGCATACGATTAGGGTACTCTTCTCAACTCCCAAATTTAATATTAGGTGTACAACTGAATTCGCATCAGGGCATAGGCAAAGATCCTCTCTTTCTTTTTCTAGCTTTAGATCCCTCCATACTGATTTTACATCCTTGCACCTGAGAAACAAATCACCTCCGTCCTCATCCAATCTTTGATAGCACACACACCGGGTATCACAGTCCATGCCCCTCCTTTTTAATATTCATCTTGAGTGGTAGGCTGTTGTGGGCAAATCTCCAAACAAACTGTTGAATTTTAGGTGGGCATGGCAATTTCCAAATTCGTTCCCATTGTAGCGTATTCTCACCTTGAGCTGAAGATGATTGTTTTGGACCATCTCTCATTTGCACATATAACTTGTAAGCTGACTTGACTGTGAACAATCCCTTGCTATCATGGTGCCATGCTGCAAAGTCTTCAAAATCATCTCTGATGGGAGTTGCAAGAATTACCTCTGCATCAATTCTCATGAAGGTGTCTCTCACCAAAGCTTCATCCCACTTGCCCGTAATTGGGTTGATTAGCTCAACAACTTTTGTAAGTAAGCTTTGGTTCCTTGGTGTGATTGGTTTAAGGGCATCATCATGTGCTAGCCAATTATCAGTCCATATGTTTACCGTGGAGCCATCCCCTACCCTCCAAATTATACCTTTCTTTAACAGATCAACACCCTCGAGGATACTTCTAAAAGAAGTATGACATTCCTCCCATAGTCTGTGCATCCAGAATGGAGGTTTGAGGATAATACTTGGCCTTCAAAACCTGTGCGCACAGGAAATCTGGGGCAATTAGGAGGCGACATGCTTGCTTTGCTAACAAGGATAGATTGAACCCGTATAGGTCCCTGAAACCCATACCACCATATCGTTTGGAGCTTGTATGTTTCTCCCAGCTTAACCAATGCACTTTATTCGCCCACCAAAACCTACAAATCATTGTGCTCATTTCTTCACAAAGTGTCTTGGTTAAATAAAAACACGACATGGCAAAAGTTGGAATAGCTTGTGCACAAGCTTTTATAAGTATATCCTTCCACATTTTTGAGAGAAACTTCTCCTTCCAACCTTGTATCTTCTTCCAAATATGGTCCTTTAAATACTGAAAAGTCTGCTGAACTTGATGAACTAGCTATGTTGTATCAGCTAAAGGAGGCGAGAATCTCGAGGAATAAACCGACGGTCCATAACACACCCATACGTGTAAGTACAAAATCCACTCTAGACATTTGAATGATATTTATTTCGAGGGTAATGGGGGGATTACTCCCCACCGCTTGTGATATATTACTCGAAAGTGCCCGAGAAGGGCCACATTCTGTTACAACAAATAAGAGAAATACACATGGGTTTACATAGGGAGAGAGAACACAAAGGATCACAAAAACCTAGCACAAGGTGTTACAAAGTGACCACAAAAAGAGGTGTGCCCATAGTACAAAGCTTGCCGGACATATGTTGACATGAGGGTAGATTGCTAACTCCCGTCTTCATCACGCCATCCGAATGTGGCTATATGGTTGCCGCTCTTGCCGAAGAACACCACTCGCCCTTCAGGGGAAGGAAGCCCTGTTGGAGATATGCCCAAGAGGCAATAATAAAAGTGGTTATTATATATCTTTATGTTTATGATAAATGTTTATATACCATGCTATAATTGTATTAACCGAAACATTGATACATGTGTGATATGTAAAAAACAAAGAGTCCCTAGTATGCCTCTTAACTAGCTTGTTGATTAATGGATGATTAGTTTCATAATCATGAACATTGGATGTTATTAATAACAAGGTTATATCATTGTATGAATGATGTAATGGACACACCCAATTAAGCGTAGCATAAGATCTCGTCATTAAGTTATTTGCTATAAGCTTTCGATACATAGTTACCTAGTCCTTATGACCATGAGATCATATAAATCACTTATACCAGAAAGGTACTTTGATTACATCAAACACCACCGCGTAAATGGGTGGCTATAAAGGTGGGATTAAGTATCCGGAAAGTATGAGTTGAGGCATATGGATCAACGATGGGATTTGTCCATCCCGATGACGGATAGATATACTCCGGGCCCTCTCGGTGGAATGTCGTCTAATGTCTTGCAAGCATATGAATAAGTTCATAAGAGACCACATACCACGGTACGAGTAAAGAGTACTTGTCGAGAGACGAGGTTGAACAAGGTATAGAGTGATACCGAAGATCAAACCTCGGACAAGTAAAATATCGCGAGACAAAGGGAATTGGTATTGTATGTGAATGGTTCATTCGATCACTAAAGTCATCGTTGAATATGTGGGATCCATTATGGATCTCCAGATCCCGCTATTGGTTATTGGTCGGAGTGAGTACTCAACCATGTCCGCATAGTTCACGAACCGTAGGGTGACACACTTAAAGTTGGATGTTGAAATGGTAGTACTTGAATATGGAATGGAGTTCGAATATTTGATTCGGAGTCCCGGATGAGATCCCGGACATCACGAGGAGTTCCGGAATGGTCCGGAGAATAAGATTCATATATAGGATGTCATTTTATGTGAATTAAAATGTCGCGGAAGGTTCTATGGAAGGTTCTAGAAGGTTCTAGAAAAGTCCGGAAGAAACCACCAAGGAAGGTGGAGTCCACATGGGACTCCACCTCCATGGCCGGCCAACCCTAGTGGGGGAGGAGTCCCAAGTGGACTCCCCTTAGGGGGCCGGCCACTCCCCCATATGGGAGGTGGAACTCCCACCTTTGGTGGGAGTCCTAGCTTGGCTAGGTTTCCCTCTCTTATGGAAGGTTTTTGGTTCGGGTCTTATTCGAAGACTTGGACACCAACTCTTGGGGATCCACCTATATAATGAGGGGCCAAGGGAGAGGGCCGGCCACCCCAAGACCACAACCTGGCCGCCCCCCTTGAGTGGCCGGCCACCCCCTCCCAAACCCTAGCCGCCCCCCTCTCCTCCATAGCTCCCGCGTTCTTTAGCGAAGCTCCGCCGGAGTTCTCCACCGCCACCGACACCACGCCGTCGTGCTGTCGGATTCAAGAGGAGCTACTACTTCCGCTGCCCGCCGGAACGGGAGGTGGACGTCATCTTCATCAACAACCGAACGTGTGACCGAGTACGGAGGTGCTGCCCGTTCGTGGCGCCGGAACCGATCGTGATCAAGATCTTCTACGCGCTTTTGCAAGCGGCAAGTGAACGTCTACCGCAGCAACAAGAGCCTCGTCTTGTAGGCTTTGGAATCTCTTCAAGGGTGAGACTCGATACCCCCTCGTTGCTACCGTCTTCTAGATTGCATCTTGGCTTGGATTGCGTGTTCGCGGTAGGAAAATTTTTGTTTTCTATGCAACGTTATCCTACAAAGTGGTATCGCAGCCGTGTCTATGCATAGATGGTTGCACGAGTAGAACACAATGGTTTTGTGGGTGTTGATGCTCTTGTTATCTTTAGTTGAGTACTTTGCATCTTTATGGCATAGTGGGATGAAGCGGCTCGGACTAACTTTACATGACCGCGTTCATGAGACTTGTTCCTCGTTCGACATGCAACTTGTATTGCATAAGAGGCTTTGCGGGTGTCTGTCTCTCCTACTATAGTAAAGATTCAATTTACTCTTCTATTGACAACATTAGTATCAACGTTGTGGTTCATGTTCGTAGGTAGATTAGATCTATATCGAAAACCCTAAACCACGTAAAATATGCAAACCAAATTAGAGAGCGTCTAACTTGTTTTTGCGGGGTTTGGTGATGTGATATGGCCATAATGTGATGATGAATATGTATGAGATGATCATTATTGTATTGTGGCAACCGGCGGGAGCCTTATGGTTGTCTTTAAATTTCATGTTGAGTAGTATTTCAAGGTAGTTGTAATAGTTGCTACATGGAGGACAATCATGAAGACGGCGCCATTGACCTTGACGCTACGCCGACGATGATGGAGATCATGCCCGAAGATGATGGAGATCATGTCCGTGCTTTGGAGATGAAGATCAAAGGCGCAAAGACAAAAGGGCCATATCATATCACATATGAACCGCATGTGATGTTAATCCTTTTATGCATCTTATTTTGCTTAGATCGCGACGGTAGCATTATAAGATGATCCCTCACTAAAATCTCAAGATAATAAAGTGTTCATCCTTAGTAGCACCGTTGCCAAGACTTGTCGTTTCGAAGCATCTCGTGATGATCGGGTGTGATAGAATCAACAAGTGCATACAACGGGTGCAAGCCAGCTTTGCACATGCGGATACTAAGGTGGCCTTGACGAGCCTAGCATGTACGGACATGGTCTCGGAACACGTGATACCGAAAGGTAGAGCATGAATCATATAATTGATATGATGAACACTTTGAGTGTTCGCCATTGAAATTACACCTTGTCTCGTGATGATCGGACTATGGTGTGGTGGATTTGGTTCGTGTGATCACTAAGACAATGCGAGGGATATTGTTTTGAGTGGGAGTTCACCTAGATTTTTAATTATGTTGAATTAAAATTTGAACTCAATTTGTCATAAGCTTAGTCTAAACTATTGCAAATATATGTTGTAGAGATGGCGTCCCCAATCAATTTTAACCGAGTTCCTAGAGAAAGAAAAGCTTAAGAGCAACGGTAGCAACTTCACCGACCGGTTCCGTCATGTGAGGATCTTCCTCTCGCGGCGGAAATCTGCAATATGTGCTTTATGCACCGCTAGGTGACCCTCCTGCAGAAACTGAAATCGATGAAGTAAAAGCTGTTTACGAGACTCGGAAAACTCGGTACTCTCAAGTTCAGTGTGCCATCCTGTGCAGTCTGGAATCCGATCTTCAAAAACGTTTTGAGCACCACGATCCTCATGAGTTGATGAATGAGCCGAAAGCTATTTTTGAGACTCATGCGGCCGTGGAATGCTATGAAGCATCGAAACATTTCTTCGAATCTGTATGATGGAAGAAGGCAGCTCCATTATTGAGCACGTGCTCGCCATGACCGGGCATGCGAAGAAACTCAGTGACTTGGGAATAGTGATTCCTAACGGATCGGGGATTAATCGTGTCCTTCAATCACCGCCACCAAGTTACAAGAACTTTGTGATGAACTACAATATGCGTAACATGAACAAGAAGTTACCCGAACTCTTTGGCATGCTAAAAGCTGCCGAGATTGAGATCAAGAAAGAGCACCAAGTGTTGATGGTCAACAAGACCACCAGTTTCAAGAAACAGGGCAAGTCTAAGGGAAAATTCAAGAAGGGTGGCAAGAAAGCTGCCACGCCTCCTATGAAACCTAAGAACGGCCCTAAGCCCGATGCTTGAGTGCTATTACCGCAAGGAGAAGGGACACCTGGAAGCGTAATTGCTCCAAGTATTTGGCGGATCCGAAGAGCGGCCTTGTCAAGAAGAAGAAAGAAGGTATATCCGATATACATGTTATAGATGTTTATCTCATCGGTTCTCGTTCTAGTACCCGGGTATTTGATACTGGTTCGGTTGCTCATATTTGTAACTCGAAACAGGAACTAAAGAATAAACGAAGACTACTGAAAGATGAAGTGACGATGCGCGTTGGAAATGGATCCAAAGTCGATGTGATCGCTGTCGGCACACTTCCTCTACATCTACCTTCGGGATTAGTTTTAAGCCTAAATAATTGTTATTTTGTACCCGCGTTGAGCATGAACATTATATCTGGATCTTGTTTAATGCAAGACGGTTATTCATTCAAGTCTGAGAATAATGGTTGTTCTATTTTTATGAATAATATCTTTTATGGTCGAGCACCTGAAAAGAATGGCTTATTTATGTTAGATCTCGATAGTAGTGATACGCATATACATAACATTGATGCTAAACGAATTAAATTGAATGATAATTCTACTTATATGTGGCACCGTCGTCTTGGTCATATTGGAGTGAAACGCATGAAGAAACTCCATACCGATGGATTACTTGAATCACTTGATTTTGAGTCACTTGATAGATGCGAAGCATGTCTAATGGGAAAAATGACTAAGACTCCATTTTCTGGTATGATGGAGCGAGCTACTGACTTATTGGAAATCATACATACCGATGTATGCGGACCAATGAGTGTAGCATCGTGCGGTGGTTATCGTTATGTTCTAACCTTCACAGATGATCTGAGTAGATATGGGTATATCTATTTCATGAAACATAAATCCGAAACTTTTGAGAAGTTTAAGGAATTCCAAAGTGAAGTAGAAAATCAACGTAACAAGAAGATTAAATTTCTACGATCTGATCGCGGAGGTGAATATCTGAGTTATGAGTTTGACATGCATTTAAAGAAATGCGGAATACTTTCACAATTGACACCGCCGGGAACACCACAACGAAACGGTGTGTCCGAACGTCGTGATCGAACTCTCTTAGATATGGTTCGTTCTATGATGTCTCTTACTGATTTGCCGTTATCATTTTGGAGTTATGCATTAGAGACAGCCGCATTCACTTTAAATAGAGCACCATCAAAATCCGTAGAAACGACACCGTATGAATTATGGTTTAATAAGAAACCTAAGTCTGTCGTTCCTTAAAGTTTGGGGTTGCGAAGCCTATGTAAAAAGTTACAACCGGACAAGCTAGAACCCAAAGCGGAGAAATGCGTCTTCATAGGATACCCTAAGGAAACTATAGGGTACACTTTCTATCACGAGATCCGAAGGCAAAATCTTTGTTGCTAAGAACGGAACCTTTCTTGAGAAAGAATTTCTCACTAAAGAAGTGACTCGGAAGAAAAGTAGAACTCGATGAGATTGATGAATCTATACTCGTTGATCGAGTAGCGCGAGTACCGGAAGTTGTACCTGTACCGCCTACACCGGCAACAGAGGAAGCTAATGATAATGATCATGAAACTTCGAACGAGGAAACTACTCGAACCTCGCAGATCGACAAGGGAACGTGCCACTCCTGATTGGTATGATCCTTGTCTAAATGTCATGATTGTGGATAACAATGATGAGGACCCCGCGACGTATGAAGAAGCGATGATGAGCCCAGATTCCAACAAATGGCAAGAAGCCATGAAATCCGAAATGGGATCCATGTATGATAACAAAGTATGGACTTTGGTAGACTTACCCGATAGCCGAAAGGCTGTCGAGAATAAATGGATCTTCAAGAGAAAAACAGATGCTCGATGGTAATATTACTCGTCTATAAAGCTCGACTTGTCGCAAAGGGTTTCCGACAAATTCAAGGAGTTGACTACGATGAGACTTTCTCACCCGTAGCGAAGCTAAAATCTGTGAGGATTTTGTTAGCAATAGCTGCATTTTTCGATTATGAGATTTGGCGGATGGATGTCAAAACGGCGTTCCTTAATGGAGACATTGAGGAAGAGTTGTATATGGTACAACCCAAAGGTTTTGTTGATCCTAAAAATTCTGACAAAGTATGCAAACTTCAGCGTTCAATCTATGGATCGAAGCAAGCATCAAGAAGTTGGAACCGACGCTTTGATAAGGTGATCAAAGACTTCGGGTTTATACGAGTGTCATGGAGAGGCCTCGTATTTACAAGAAAGTGAGTGGGAGCTCTGTAGCATTCCTGATATTATATGTAGATGACATATTATTGATTGGGAATGATATAGAACTATTAAGCGAGTGTAAAAGGTTATTTGAATAACGAGTTTTTCAATGAAAGACCTTGGTGAAGCATCGTATATATTAGGCATCAAGATTTATAGAGATAGATCAAGACGCCTAATAGGGCTATCACAGAGTACATACCTGGACAAGATTCTAAAGAAGTTTAGAATGGACGAAAGTAAGAAAGGGTTTTTACCTATGTTACCAGGCAAGGTCTTGAGTAAGACTCAAGGACCGGCTACGGCAGAAGAAAGAGAAAGGATGAGTCGGATCCCCTATGCTTCAACGAGTAGGCTCTATTATGTATGCCATGCTATGTACAAGACCGGATATAGCACATGTTGTTAGTTTGACTAGCAGATATCAAAGTGATCCAGGAATGGAGCACTGGACAGCGGTCAAGAATATCCTGAAATACTTGAAAAGAACTAAGGATATGTTTCTTTGTTATGGAGGTGACCAAGAGCTCGTTGTAACAAGTTACACCGATGCAAGTTGGAACACCGATCCCGATGACTCTAAGTCACGCATCCGGGTACGTGTTTATATTGAATGGTGCTGCAAGTAAGCTGGGCAAGCTCGAAGCGGTGCACGGTGGCGAAGTCTTCAACGGAATCGGAGTACATAGCGGCTTCGGAGGCTTCATCGAAGCGGTATGGATGAAGAGGTTCATTGTAGAGCTCGGTGTGGTTCCTAGTGCATTGGACCCACTAGTCATATACTCGTGACAACATGGGTGCCATCGCCAATGCACAAGAACCAAGGTCACACAAGAGGCTGAAGCATATCAAGCTGTGTTACCACTCGATTCGCGAGTACATCGAAGATGGAGAAGTAAAGATTTGCAAAGTACACACCGATCCGAATGTAGCAGATCCGTTGACTAAAGCTCTCCCTAGGGCAAAGCATGACCAACACCGAATGCCATGGGTGTTAGGTTCCTTACAATGTAATCTAGATTATTGACTCTAGTGCAAGTGGGAGATCTGTTGGAGATATGCCCAAGAGGCAATAATAAAAGTGGTTATTATATATCTTTATGTTTATGATAAATGTTTATATACCATGCTATAATTGTATTAACCGAAACATTGATACATGTGTGATATGTAAACAACAAAGAGTCCCTAGTATGCCTCTTAACTAGCTTGTTGATTAATGGATGATTAGTTTCATAATCATGAACATTGGATGTTATTAATAACAAGGTTATATCATTGTATGAATGATGTAATGGACACACCCAATTAAGCGTAGCATAAGATCTCGTCATTAAGTTATTTGCTATAAGCTTTCGATACATAGTTACCTAGTCCTTATGACCATGAGATCATATAAATCACTTATACCGGAAAGGTACTTTGATTACATCAAACACCACTCGCGTAAATGGGTGGCTATAAAGGTGGGATTAAGTATCCGGAAAGTATGAGTTGAGGCATATGGATCAACAATGGGATTTGTCCATCCCGATGACGGATAGATATACTTTGGGCCCTCTCGGTGGAATGTCGTCTAATGTCTTGCAAGCATATGAATAAGTTCATAAGAGACCACATACCACGGTACGAGTAAAGAGTACTTGTCGGAGACGAGGTTGAACAAGGTATAGAGTGATACCGAAGATCAAACCTCGGACAAGTAAAATATCGCGAGACAAAGGGAATTGGTATTGTATGTGAATGGTTCATTCGATCACTAAAGTCATCGTTGAATATGTGGGAGCCATTATGGATCTCCGGATCCCGCTATTGGTTATTGGTCGGAGTGAGTACTCAACCATGTCCGCATAGTTCACGAACCGTAGGGTGACACACTTAAAGTTGGATGTTGAAATGGTAGTACTTGAATATGGAATGGAGTTCGAATATTTGATTCGGAGTCCCGGATGAGATCCCGGACATCACGAGGAGTTCCGGAATGGTCCGGAGAATAAGATTCATATATAGGATGTCATTTTATGTGAATTAAAATGTCGCGGAAGGTTCTATGGAAGGTTCTAGAAGGTTCTAGAAAAGTCCGGAAGAAACCACCAAGGAAGGTGGAGTCCACAAGGGACTCCACCTCCATGGCCGGCCAACCCCAGTGGGGGAGGAGTCCCAAGTGGACTCCCCCTTAGGGGGCCGGCCACTCCCCCATATGGGAGGTGGAACTCCCACCTTTGGTGGGAGTCCTAGCTTGGCTAGGTTTCCCTCTCTTATGGAAGGTTTTTGGTTCGGGTCTTATTCGAAGACTTGGACACCAACTCTTGGGGATCCACCTATATAATGAGGGGCCAAGGGAGAGGGCCGGCCACCCCAAGACCACAACCCGGCCGCCCCCTTGAGTGGCCGGCCACCCCCTCCCAAACCCTAGCCGCCCCCTCTCCTCCATAGCTCCCGCGTGCTTTAGCGAAGCTCCGCCGGAGTTCTCCACCGCCACCGACACCACGCCGTCGTGCTGTCGGATTCAAGAGGAGCTACTACTTCCGCTGCCCGCTGGAACGGGAGGTGGACGTCGTCTTCATCAACAACCGAACGTGTGACCGAGTACGGAGGTGCTGCCCGTTCGTGGCGCCGGAACCGATCGTGATCAAGATCTTCTACGCGCTTTTGCAAGCGGCAAGTGAACGTCTACCGCAGCAACAAGAGCCTCATCTTGTAGGCTTTGGAATCTCTTCAAGGGTGAGACTCGATACCCCCTCGTTGCTACCGTCTTCTAGATTGCATCTTGGCTTGGATTGCGTGTTCGCGGTAGGAAATTTTTTGTTTTCTATGCAACGTTATCCTACAAGCCCTAAAGGAGGGAGGACTGCAGAAAGAGAACAAGGGGATGCAAGACCATGGTTGCTGCCCTAGGAAGAACCCTCCGCTCGCCCTCTGGGGGAGGAAGCCCGGAGGAGGGAGACCCGCTGCGAGAGAACGAAGACAACCAGAGAGGGAATTGAGAACTTGTTAACCCGGCTTCGGACTAGAGAGAGAGCTACCCTGTCAACACCATCGGGCACGGAAAACTCTGCATTGCTTGATGACTCCCACAGGGCACGGAAAACTCTGCATTTGAATGATATTATATAATGTCTGAACTCTAATGTGACTGCTGGGGTGTGGGTAGTATTTCTTGGTCTCTGAACAAAATCGCTCAATTTACTAACAATCTGTACGTGGGGCTATTTAACACGTGGGGATGATTACTTCATGCTTGCCATTTCATCTATTTGCTAGGCTATTTGGAATGCCAAGAACGAAGTCAAATTTCATGAGCATAGAATGAGGATCCCTGTGAGATTATTTTCTTTATTTAACATCGTTTGACTCACTGGGCAGGTTTATAAAAAGATCAGGGTCATAGAGATGTTGAATCTAGGAGCTACAAAGATGCTGGCCGGAAGTCGGGACGAGCCTGCTGCGATATCAAGATACTACCCGTGGCGGATGCTTTTTTTCTCTCAAGCTGGGACAATGGTGTTTGGGTTTTGAAGTATTGCATACTATTGCAAAAAAGAGTTGTTGGGAGTGTGATGTTGATGACACTGGTAGTAGCTTCTTTTGGAGTTCAGTTTGGTATCATGGGTACCATGCTTTTACTACTACATTCTTGGTTTGTAAGAATTAAATTTGTTGTCTGGTGGTAGTATGGTTTTCATCCATAGCAGGTTCTTGCTACTGCACCAACCTGCTTCCTTTATCTCCTCCCTTTCTTCCCCCGATTTAAAATCTTGAATTGGTATTTGTGTTTATGTAATGGAAAGGGGAAAGTTCATTTTGAGAAAAATCAAGTTGCATGCACGGCCGTACCTTATGTAGCGGTGAACCTTTCCCTAAAAAATAAACAAATATAATCGTGTCACGATGCAGAGATGCTCCACCGCTCCTGCTCAATTCCGGCAACCAATGCCGATGTCATGGCATCTCCTCTCTCTATCCCTTCTTCCTATTTTGGCCACCTCCGTTTGAAATTTTGACTAGTTCTTTATCCCGGCTTGCCGACATCATGCCCTACGAGTTGCATGGTTGTGCGACCCCTTTACTGCTAGCAGCGGCCGAATAAGTTAAATCAACCCGTTCCCCGAGCTTCTCTTACAACTTCTATTCTATTACCTTCCAGTCAGACATTTGTTTTTGCTTTTTTATTGATCGACTTCCATTGACACGGTGGCGCCTACGTTCCTCGAGTAGGTACGAGATTTCCTTCTTATCGGTTTATTTGGTCAGAAACCGAGGATGGAACCCATCCTTGGTTAGCATTATTTCCAAACACTGATCGGTTCTCATTTTCATCAAACCAAAATTACTTTTGGATGGAGAAACCTAACGGAATGGTTTGGTCTAACCGAATGCCTAACCCTACACTTAGTGAGACGATTTTGTGTTAGGGCACGTAAAATGGGGTGATGTCAGCCTTCGCTTAGAGATGCCACGTCAGATTTTTACTTAGTTGGAGGAATGATAATGAAGAGAAAGAAGATTTGCTAAGGGATCATCTCTTAGGAAATAAGGAAGACTATTTTCTCCATTGTATCACGTATGTCTTTCCTTAGCAACAAATTTCGTACCAAAATTTAATTATTCATATTAATTGCTAGAGATGGCGGTAAGAGATAATGCATTGTATGACTTATATCTAACGGTTTTGCTAAGTCTCAGTCAACTGAGAATTACTTAAGTCTCAGTCACCTACAAAAATGCACTTGAGTTGCACTTTTCTATCAAAAAAGTGCAATTGCACTTTTCTACTAGAAAAGTGCAACTGATTTGAGTTGCACATTTTTTTGAACTGCAGTTGCACTTTTCTAAGTTGACTGAGACTTAAGAAAATCTCAGTCAACTGAGACATAGGCATACCCTATATCTAATGCATTCTCTAGATGATGTGGCGGGTTAAGGGAAGGCATGCCTTCTCTACCATTGTACGACTTATTTTTCTTGTGGTCGTCACGTTGTCAAAACAGCATTCTGTTGTTTTCAGTAGTGAAATATGTCGAAGCTAATTTGACCGTCCGTGGACGTGCGGGCCTATTTTTAGAACTGTCTCCACAAAGGAAATGGCTAAAGAATATGAGGCTTAAGTTCCTCGGCCTCTTGAAACAAACATGCTCTTAAGCTTCCACACACCCGTCTTCCAAATGCAAACAGCTCGTTCCGTGTGGAACCCCTCTCTTCTCTAGCTCGCCCTACCGAGGCACGCCGCTGATGCGAATTGAACCAATAACCGGCATGTCGCGGCTCTCGATGGCGATGCTGTTCTTACTCTCCCTTGTGCTGGCAGCGGCCCCGCGCACCGCCGTCGTCGAGGCTGTTGTCGTCCAAGGCCTGCAGGTGGGGTACTACAACCATTCGTGCCCGGAGGCGGAGCAGGTGATCCGCGACGTCGTCGAGGCCGAGGTCAGCATGGATCACAACATCGCCCCGGGCCTCATCCGCATCTTCTTCCACGACTGCTTCATCACGGTATGGTCTTTTCCGTGTCATGCCAATGCGGAGCACAGCATGTTTCTATAACAATAATGGTCGTCATTGTGTAGGGGTGCGACGCTTCCATCCTGCTAGACGAGACGCCGGCGGGCGACGTCCCGGAGAAGGAGTCGTCGGCCAACGGGTTCACCCTGGTCGGCCTCAAAACCATCGACGTGGCCAAGACGACCATCGAGGCCATGTGCCCGCGCACCGTCTCCTGCGCCGACATCCTGGCCTACGCTGCGCGCGATGCCGCCGTGGCCGCCGGCCTCCCCAGCTACGAGGTCGGGGGCGGCCGCCGCGACGGCACGCACTCCCGGATGGACGACCTGCCGGGCAACTTCCCGGTGCCCGGCCACACGGTGCCGCGCCTGACGGAGCTCTTCAACAGCCGCGGCCTCTCCCAGGAGGACCTAGTGACACTGTCCGGCGCGCACTCCATCGGCGGCGCGCACTGCTTCATGTTCTCCAACCGCATCTACGGCTTCTCCAAGACCTCGGAGATCGACCCGTCGCTGGACCCGGCGTTCGCGGAGAGGCTCCGGAAGATGTGCCCGCGGCCCCAACCCGACGACAACCCGGAGGCGTCGCGCAAGGTGCCGTTCGACGAGCGCACCAGCGAGAAGCTCGACAACGTCTACTACCAGGAGCTGCTGGCGAGACGCAGCCTGCTCACCTCCGACAACACGCTCGCCCAGGACCCGAAGACGAGGCCCCTCGTGGAGAAGTACGCCAAGGACATGGCCCTCTTCCAGAAGAAGTTCGGCGAGGCGATGCAGAAGGTGAGCGCGCTCGACGTGCTCATCAACCCGGACCAGGGCCAGATCAGGCGGAACTGCCACCTCGTCAACAAGGCCAGGGGGCAGCAGTTCCCGGTGATCAAATGGCCCAGGGCCCCCAAGCACCCCATGCTCCAGATGATCAACTGGTTCATCCGCGGCTTCCAGCAAGACTGAGTGCCCCAGGCACGAGGCCTGGCCTCACTGGGAGTCTGACCAACATCATTTCATCCTAGTAGATACTAAAGCGGTACGGTTGTGGAGTTTAATTTTCACTGTCTTCCATTTGGCCGTCGCGTTAAGTTCCTTTCTTGTCCTCGGTCTAATGATGGCTGTTCATATTCCTAAGCCAATCATGTAATATACATTTGAGCCGTTTTTTTGTTTGTTTATCAACTTCAAATAATATGTATGTTGTTCCCTTCATCTAATAGTAACTAGCAAGATGGCTCCTGCAATTGGGCGGCTAGGTTTACATGTATTTCTACTTTTATTCTGTTGGTTGATTTTGATGTACACTTTGGTGATTCGTGGGATGTAAACTTTAAACCTTAAAACTGTGCAATAAAGATCTCAAATAAAGCAGGTTGTGTGCATTGGTTGATGCAGAAGCTATGTTCCCCATTTCAAAAAAAAAATATTTATACAGTTTTATTACTGAAAATTTTGAGTTGTTGAAAGATTTTTTTTTGACACAAATACAGTAGGGAAAGGCTCCGTACTGTATCATTTTCTATTAATAATTGATGGGATATTTACAATAGAGTATCACTTATTACACACTTATAGAGTATCAATCCAGGATTGCATCCCTTCTTTAAGACCAGGCTTAGCTCTATGCATTGTGAGAGTAAAGGTGGTTTTAAATTTACTAATACATCTCTGAATATTGGGAATATTCCCATTAAATATAGTATTATTGCGTTGGTCCCATATGCTCCAGCATCCAGCAATCATAATTTCCATGAAGAAGTCCAATGATAATCTCTGTCTTGCTTCATCAATCATATGATATAAGTTCATATCTACATTCCATTCCAGTCCAAAGGCCCACCAGAAGCTCTGACTAAAGTGCACTCAAAGAAGAGGTGCATATTTGTTTCTTCTGGGCAAGTATCACAGAGGATGCATTCTGAGAACTCAACATAGAAATTTGTGTGCTTCATCATCTCTTTAGTATTTAATCTACCATTAAGTAGTAGCCAGGCAAAGATTTGTGTCTTGGAATATTACATGCTTTCCATATTGAAGAAATATTGTTTGGTGTTTCATGACTGCCAATAAGCTCCCTGTAAACTTTTTTGTGAAAAAATTGCTTCCCTAGTTAAATGACCAAATATCATGTTCATCTCCAATATTTAACTCCAAGAATTCATGTTTCAAGTTATGTAGCTCCTCATGAGCAACGGTACTGAGAGGAAGGTGAAACATATCATAAATATTGTCATTTCTTGCCTCTACAGCCTTGTCAATGGTAATTTTTCTGGTTCTTGGCAAAAGAATGCAAATGTGGATAGATATCTTGTCTTATACCACTGTTCCAATTATCCTTCCATAGGATGACCGATTTTCCATTTTGAATATCCACAATTGTCATTTCCTTATATTTGTCCTGAAATGTCAAACAATCTCTCCACCAAAAAGAGGCTTTTGTGTTGATCAATTGGGAGTGCCTCTATGTCATAATATGCATGCCAGATCAACTTAACCCAAGGAATATATGCATGGTTATATAATTTATGCAAATTCTTCATAAGGAGAGCTTGATTTTGTACCCTGAGATTCAAGATTCCTAGCTGTAATATCCCAGGTTTAGAGACGATCGAGGGGTAGAATTTAGAAAGGGATGTGCATTGCATTGTAAAATCTAGGGAAATTTCGCGCTTTTAAAGAAAAACTGCATCGAAGGGGGACAAGTTTCTCTCTCGACACCATATAGGGTTAGGGTTTCGAGAGTGCGATAAACTTGGACCTCAATTAACTCAATTAGGGTTTTCGAGAAGAGAGGGGAACATATATCATCTCAACTTAAGTTGTATGATTGAATTGTAACATGTTGTGTTTGAATTTCAAAATTCAAACATTAAACAAGAATATTATAATCCAAATTTGGATAATTCAATAAACAATTGAATACATAAAAATTTGAAACAATAGAAATTATAAGTAAAGCTTATTAGAGAAACTTGAGCTTTATTGATTACCACACAATTTACATTGTCATTTACAATATTCCAATTGGATTATGAATATTACAACACATTACAGAGATTGAATAATGGAAAATGGAAAAGGAAAAATTACAAGTTAATGTAAATGGCTAAACTAGACAAATAAATCTTCATAAATAGCTTGATCAACACTTGATCCAGCTCCTCTTGATCATCAAATGTATTCCTGCAATCAAAGACAGAAAACAATAAGCAAAGTTAGGCCAAGTGGTAAAACCACTTGGCAGGTTAGCAAATAAAGGTAAATGGAGAGGATATGATCAGGGATCAGCCGAGCTGATCCAACAGCAGCAACACAAGTCCCAACCAGAGCACACAGGCAGCTCACAAGGACTATTGCATGCCCAACAACACACCTAGACCAGAGGAGAGTCACCAAGTGACCATGCAGTGCTGTCGACCAAGGGAGTGAAGAGAGGCAGAGTATAAAAACTTTTCACAGCCAAGAATCCTAGCAGCTCATCGACAGAGTCTCCAAGGGTAAGAACAGAAAGAACAACAAGAACAGGAAGAACAGCCAGAGCTGTTCAACCTTTCCAAAAACCACCAGAAATCAATCAAGCCAAGCCAGCAGGAGGAGCAGGGCAAGCCTTGACCGATTCCCAGAAGCAAAACCTCTACATCAGCAACTAATCTAGGAGCTGGAGTGAGGTATACCATATGATCATGAGCAAGCAAGCATACACATGCATCACAGAAGCAAAGAAGGGTAGAAACCCTATTTGTATCATCATGTGGCTGCAAAGCCATTTGGTGCCAGCAAAGAAATGACCTAGCTAGAAGGAAATCACCAAGGGAACATTGGTTTTGTCAACACAGTGACATAACCAAAGAAATCCATCATGGATTTATCCTATCTAGTCAGCCAGATTCACAAAGCACTCATATAGCTTGCTAAACCATCAGATTATTGGACAAATAATTGTCCAATGTTATTTCAACATCAAATATCCTAGCAGCCCATGGAAGACTACCAGGAATAGTGCACAGAAGCATCCAATAGAGGTAGGAGCAACCATTTCTAGCAAATAAAGTCTGCTAGGGTCACAACAGCTACCTAGCCACACAGAAAAGTTTACTGAAGCATCACATCATCACCCAATAGGGTTCAGTATGAGCTAGGGTACCCAACCAGTGGTTGGCATCCCTCTAGCTGCATCAAATCCATCAATGAGATCACCACTACTAAGCAGTTCACATCATTTATCTATTTAATACATCAGAACTACACAGATAAATGAAACAGATAAGCAAACCAAGCACCAAGTCTTGTATATGATCCAAAGGATCACTGCAAGCCACAGCAGGAGCTTGAGCAAGCACAAACATGCACCAGCCCAAGCTTGAGTACCACATAGACTCAAGGAAAAAGTATCAATGAGCCACAAGTCATAGGACAGCAGTCAAACACCAAGCAACTGGTGATCACATGATCACCGGGAGTTGACAGTGCATGCAGGAGCATGCTAGAGCCAAGCCTAGCAATAACAGCAACATAAGAATTAAACTCATGCACATACATGAACCAACAGGAGGTCCTGGAGCAGGATCATCCAAAGCCACAAATAACCAACCAATGTATCACAAACAATTAAATAGATACATTATAATTGTATGCAGAAGCACACCAACAAGAGATAAAGCTGTCTAGTTAACAAATCATGCTCAACTGAGCATTTCCATGAATTATAACTCAATGAACATCACAGATGCACTGACACTTGCAAATATGCAAGGATTCATCACAGAAATCAAGCCAGGGTCAGTTAATTAGATACACAACAAAGGTATAGCACCAGTAGCAAGCTCAGGACCAACCTAGCATGGCAGGAGCATCATAGAATGCTCATGAGCAAGTGCTCATGAGTCATAACAGCACAGAGAGCAAGCACACATCCATAATCCAGAGGGAGGAGAACAACAACATAGTATAGGATAGAGCAAATAGAGCACCAACAGTAGCTAGCAACCATGGCAGTAGCAGAGAGCCAGCAGCATACACACAGCATAGAACAGCAGCAACAGCAGCCAACAAAGCACAGCAGCAACAATCCAGCATGACGGCATCTCCAAGAGGAGGAGCAGCCATGGCTTGAGCTAGAAGAAGAAGGAGAAGCGCTGGGAGAGAAAGGGAAGGTGGTGGAGCACTTACAGGTGAAGCGGGCCGACGAACGCGGCCATGGCGGCCACGGCGGCACACGCCGGGGGCACGGCAACGCCAGGCCAGGCCAGGCCACGACAACGCCGCAGCACCCAGCACCACCACGGCAGGGCACGACGACGCCACAGCATCAGGAGCGCCGGCGAGCGGCGCATCACCGCAGATCCTTGCGACCGTGTGTTGCAGAAGAGTTGGGGGCGAACGGTGGCGATGGCGAACCCCAGATCGACGCGGATCATTAGATGCACCGTCGAGAGACGGTCAGTTTGCGACTGATCTTATCACCGGGGATGGCCGGAGTCGGCCGGAACAATTCGGCGACGGCGGCAGCGACAGAATGTCGCCAGAGCGCGTAGGGTTAGGGTTCGAGGCGATGCGGGGAAGAGGTAGAGGAGTGAGCGACCGCAAGTGGGTCTAACCCAACCCGTTGGGCTCCACTCCCAGGTGGGCCCAAGGGCAAGATGGTCATTTCAAAATTTTGCAAAAACCAGAAACTTTGAATAAGAATAGAAAATGGATGAGAACTCTAAAAAATAAATAAAAATATGCAAACCACTCAGAATAAAATTCTCTATCATAATAAAATATGAACAGGATTTTTTGAGACAATTAAAGATGAGTCATATTTAAATGCAAGAAATTAATATTTTAATCATTAAAAATCAAACCTTATATTTTTAATGATAAAAATAAGTCCATAAATGCATTTGGACTTTAAAAACACCTTGGCAACATTCCAAGGTAGTATCTTACCTTAAACAGAGTATCCCTAAATTATTCTTAGTAAACACCTCTTACATGAAATAATAAAGCATCGGGAAGGGGGGAACAAACCCTAAAAGTTGAATCATACATAATTGCTTCTTTAACCATTGCCTTTATCGGACAATGATGCTATGTTTCAGCAACAGAGGACAAGGTTCAGTCCACACCATCGAACTGCAACACTTTGCAGTCTTCAGGCAAGTTCATCGCTTGCTCATTTCACTTGAGTATTTTTACCAAATTACTTGCAAAGTACTATACTTACCACCCTTGCATGAAAAGAAAAATCACTATTTTCATAACTATGAATATGACTATGTGGTTGGCAATGGGACCATGGAATGTGTTGACATGGTGGAGGTTCCATTGCAAGGGTTTATATCCATCTAGGATTAATCAACAAATATCGTCCAGTGATTCTTGTGCCGTAAAACTCGTGTTAACCATAAGATCTGGAGTGGGACGGAATAGTCAGTTGTACTTCCACCTCTCGTACATCAATGGATGCGCATACCGTAGACACTTGATCCAGTTAAGGACAAGCGAGCGCAACCCTCGTGTTTAGTTGCCACTATGAGTTTGGAACCGTGGGGAACTCGTTAAAGTCCCCACGGTAATGCGGTCTATGATGGGTTGCATCTACCAGCGAAGGAATTTATGGTAGTTAGCCCTGAATTGTCGTCGTGGTCGGGGGCTATCCACAATTGGTATAAATGCACCGGCGAGGACCCAGGATCGGGGATTGCAACAAATGGTGGGTGTGCGAGGTAGCGGAGGAGTATAACTTGGCTAAGACCTTATACCGGGCCTCACACCAAAAGAAGTGTGGACGGGAAAGCTGCCCGGTTGGCACCAA